>NW_022196911.1:57407552-57445054 GCF_008632895.1 Mastomys coucha
CTCTCTCTCTCTCTCTCTCTCTCTGACACACACACACTCGGAGGGGGGAGGAGCTCTGATTCTGAGGAAACAGGTGGAGGTGCTATACTCAGTTCATTCACTGTACACAGATAACTTGTCATCTGAAAAGCTGATCCGTCCCTCAGGAATTAAATCGACACCAAGAGAAAGACATCAATCAATACCTCATGTTGGCCTCTCCCACCACCTCTTAAGGTTTGGAGGAACAAGTCACACTCACAATAGGCAGACTGGATCCTTAGGCAAGCTCCAGAGGCATTGCACATACCCCAAGATGACCCAAGGCTGCATCATGATCTCTGTGGGAAGAACCTTCTCTTGGCTGTTTGGCCAGGGTGAAGGTAGTAAGAAGCTTGGTGCTCACTTCCTTTCAGCCTGTCACCAAAGTCAACCTGAGGTGACAAGGTGCTACAATCCTTAGTTCTAACTACTGAGAAAGCTGCAGTAGCAAGGATCTTTTGAGCCAGGAGCTTGAGGTCAGCCTGACCAATGGAGTGAGACTGTCTTCAAGCAATATATATATATATATATATATATATATATATATATGTGTGTGTGTGTGTGTGTGTGTGTGTGTGTGTGTATGTATATATATGCATACATATATGTATGTGTATATATATTATATATATTATATTTGTAAGTCTTCCTGGTAAACCCCTCTTACACAGCCAAACTCCTGGCCATAGGACAGAGTAGAAGTGATCCAGGTGTCCAGGGCAGGGCAGGCAGTGGTAGACAATGTACGTTTGTTTACGAAATGGAATGGTGTCCCACTTTCAAAATGATGGACATTGGCAGAATGCTACAGGATAGAGCCATTATGCTAAATGAAAAGGGTCAGGGCAGAAAAAGACAATACTGTGTGATTGCACTCCCACGAGGCAGCCAGGGTCAAATCCTGGAAACTGCACAAGAGTGGTGACAGCCAGGGTGCACAGCGAGCTGATGTTTAATGGGGATGAGGTTTCAGTTTTGCAAGAGGAAGGATTTTCCAGAAGAAGGTGTGGGTGATGGCTATGTGACTCTGGATTACTTAACGTACAAACTGTATACTCAACCCGGGCTCAGATGAACAACTGGAGGGAGGCTCAGTAGCAGAGCCCCGTGCTTTGCCTGCGTTAGGGCTCCAACATCTGTGCCGTCTGTGCCACACAGAAAAGAAAAGGGAAGAAAAACAAGATGCCGAGTTGGAGAAACTGAGGCTGGCCTCTGGCCTCATGGCCACACAATTGCATTGGTCATAGCAGTGTTCTGGAATGCACGCCCTGACCCCAGTTTGGGGGGCTCTGCGGGAGGCTGGTGACTAGAAAAGGGCACCCCAGGCGCAGGGTGAGGCCCTCTCCACAGTGTTCTCACACTGCTCCCCTTCCGGTGCCCTCAGGTCTAATGCAGAGCGCTGAGCGCCCCCAGGGAGGTGATTGGTGCTGGTGCAGCTCCGTGGGCCTCATCCGCAGCGCTTCCGACCCTAGCCGGGCACCAGGGGTTTTCCTCACCTCAGTCTCCAGCGCCCAATCTCAGAAGTATCATTAGAACCGGCATGTCTCTTCATTTTGGGAAAACAGTGTCTGCCAGCCTTCACCACACTCACCTGAGGGTCTGTTCAGCAGGGGTCAGTGTTTCTTTCAAATTTGACATCGTCTAAGTTCAGGATGAAGGGGGGGGACCGGAAATGAGGGTAATAAAGGAGGCAGCACACTGTCAGCCGCAGAGCTAACTGTAAAGACACCGTGCTTTCAGAGTCGAGGACCACTTTTGGGGAGGCAGAAAAGTAACTGACTCAGGGCGGAGGTGGGAGGTGCTGGGCTGTGTGTGTGTGTGGGGGGGGGGGGGCTTTGATCTGACCCGCGGGACTTGGCTGCAACTCCAGGAAAGTGTGCCTGTGCCTTTGGTGTGAGAGGAGACCAGAAAGTCCAATTCTTCCTGTCAGTTAAGACCGGAATGCAAAGCATAAGTTAAAAAGATCGAGGTCTGCAGAGCAGCGGGAACACGAACCGCAGAAGACACCAAAAAGTAAACAGAGAACAGGAAAGCAAGAGTCTGGCAGTGGGCCCCACCTTGGGACCAGAGACCCAAAGAGCAGTTCTCAGAATCGCATGCAAAGTATTAGTACATGATCAAGAAAAGCTTGATTTGCCTAAAAAGTAATATAAAATTAAAGCAAAACCTAACATATCTACTTATCTCAGTGGGAACAGTAAACAAACAAACGAACAAACAAACCAAACCAAAACAATGACAATAAAAACCCCAAGATCAACAACAAATCCCCAAACCAAAAAACATTGTTTTAACAAAGTTAAGCAGACACAGTGCTCCTGAATGCTGTCAATAAAAGATAACCTGGGATGTTGACTCATCTGATATTAACATAAAAAATGTTAAATATTAGGGACTGAGGAAATAGCTTACTGGGTAAATAATTTGAGTTTGTACCCCTGGTATCATTGTTAAAAAGCCAGCATTTTGGTAGAGGGTGTCTATAATGCTAGTCCTGGGAAAGCTGAGACAGGAGCATCCCTGAGACTCATTGCATATCCAGCCTTGTCCCTCTCAAAAAGTAAGGTGGAAATAAATAGACTCACTGGCTCACACACAAGTACATATACATGAACACATCCACCACACACGTGAAGACACACAGCACATACATATACCTCACAGGAACATATACACACAGGAACATATATGCCATACACAGGAACAACACACACACACACACACACACACACACCAACATGCATGCTCACATATATACAAGTGAAAACCGAAGCTTTGTGGCTATGCATAGACTATATCTTTTTTGCTTCCTAAGCATCTGATGTGGGCTGTGTCCCCGGCTTTGTCCTGGGCTCACTACCCCACTTACCCCATTTCCATTCTTGGGAGTACTTTGTCCTTTCTTAATAAATTGTGTCTAAGTCAGGCGGTGGTGGCGCACGCCTTTAGTCCCAGCACTTGGGAAGCAGAGGCAGGCGGATTTCTGAGTTGGAGGCCAGCCTCGTTCGTCTACAGAGTTCCAGGGCTACACAGAAAAACTCTGTCTTGAAAAAAACACAAAAACAAAAGCAAAACAAAACTGTGTCTATTTCCATTCTACCCTAATTTAAAAGGGACAACTCTGGGCCACTGATATGGATCAGTGGGCAAAGGCCCCTCTGCTGAGCCTGGTGACCTGAGTTCAATACCCGGGACTCCCATAGTGGAAGGAGAGAACCAGCTCCAGCAAGTTATCTGCTGATTTCCACCCCCATCCCCAAATAAATGAGCATCTCTCTTGGAAGCTGCTGGAATTTTCATGGAACCTGCACTGTGCTTGACCTTAAACACTAATGAAATTGTCCTAGAGCTTTTAAAAAAAAAAAAAGTTGGTAAAGTATTTTCCTGCAAACATGAGAACATGAGTTTGGATCCCCAGCACTGTTAAGCATGTTAGTATGCACCTGTAACTTAGACCCTGTTTCTCTCTCTCTCTCTCTCTCTCTCTCTCTTTCTCTCTCTCTCTCTCTCTCTTCTTTTCTTTTTATGGTTTTTCGAGACAGGGTTTCTCTGTATAGCCCTGGCTATTCTGGAATTCACTCTGTAGACCAGGCTGGCCTCCAACTCAGAAATCCACCTGCCTCTGCCTCCCAAGTGTTGGGATTAAAGGCATGTGCCACCATTGCCCAGCTTAGATCCTGTTTCAAAATACAACATAGGGAGGGAAGCTGGGGATATATATAGCTCAGTGATGGACCACTTACCTGGAAAACACAAGGCCCTAGGTTTAATCCCCAGTACCACAAAATAAATTAATTAAAACAATTCCTGTGTGCAAATGCACCTAGATTCCCTCAGTGCTGATGTGTGTATCTTAACAGGGCATTCTAGCACCAAATCCTGATTCTGAAATGCTGTTTAGGTTTGTATGGACAAGCCAGAGATGTCAGAGAAGAATATATTCCACTTCTCACTTCAGGACTGAGGAAATGAAGGTCCAAAGAGGTGACTAGTACCCATCAGTGCGGGAGCTGTGCCTGCTATGGGGGCCAGGTCTTAGTCCCATCTACCCTCAGAAGTCAGCAGAATCAATTTCCGTTGTAGATTTTGGGTGGAGGAAGATACAGACTTATTCGCTGTACTCACTAGAGGCCATCAATGGTATAGTGTGATCCTGCCAAGCCTGCTGGTCAGGGAGACTTAACACCTTTCTTTATGGGGAGGTGGAGGAATGTAAAATATACATGACTTTTTGTTGTTGTTTTTGAGGCAGAATCTCATTGCATAGCTCTGGCTGTCCTGGAACTCACTGTGTAGACTTAGGACCCACCTCTGCTTGTGAGTGCTGGGGTCAAAGGTGAGCAAGTACACTACACTCAGCGAGGATGTATGTGACTTGTAGGAGAATTGAGTAGATGTTCACTCTCATAAGGGAGTTTAAGGGAAACCAAGGGACTTGGAGAAGTTGTGGTGGCTGGTTCAGTCTGCAGAACAGACAATAGTTTGTGATTCTCTGTAGGACAGAGGACAGGAGGGTGTGTGACTAGTCAGTGTGTTGACGATTGGCCCGGCTCACCGTCATCTGGGCACAGCAGCCTCTGGGTAATGCAGTCTGAGTCAGAGATGGGGAGCTGCCAAGCTCCTCTCTTGTCAGATCACTTGGGATTAGTTAGGAATTTCTGTAGAACTCCTCTTACTTCTCTGGAAGGGAGAGAAACAAGACATGGTGGGAAGGACCCTGATTTGGAAGCACCTTCTGATGTCTCTTGGCTCCCTGAGCCTCAATACAACCATTGATCTCTTACATAAGATTCTGTCCAGATGGACCAGGTAAGACCCAAGATTCCCCTGGCTCAGAACATTTCAGCTCTGAATCCTTGAGGCATTGCCAGTGCTGGGAACACAACAGATAGTCAATCTTTCTACAGGATACTTGTAGTACTGCTAAAAGGAAAAAAAAAAAGTGCTGGGCTTGGCAAGGGTGTTTCTAAGATCAACTGCTGATCCTCCATCTTTCTGATCCTTGGCATCACGTGGTTTCACGTGATTGTCTGATTGGTATAGGCCAAATGTGATTCAATCCAGAAGGGTGGATGAGTGCCCGGAAGCTTCTGTTGGTGCCAAGAACTTGTTCTTGGTGGTAAGAGCATTGAACAGTTTGCAGGAGGCAAGGTCCTGCACTTCCCACAGGAGCAACAAAGCATAGTTGTGAACTAGAAGCAATTTAGATGTTGCTAAGATCTGATTATTTCTTTCTAAAATCTTTTCATGGTTCCTTTATCCTCTGCAGCTGACATGTTTGCAGAGCACATTGGTGAAAAATAGCACTTTCTACCCTAGGTCTCTGAAGTTCTCTGCAGGGGCAAGCATGGAATTTCAGGCAGGAACAGAAGTCTTCAGACCCAGGACACAGTAGCCATGAACTTGGAGATCACACACTTGGTGGAATTAAACCAGCTTTCCAGAGAAGAGATTGGCTGGGCAAGAGGCTCTCGAGTGGCAGAAGAGAGACGGCAGTCAGCCTGCCTGGGCCTGGAAAGTGTGCCTCTCAGGCCACTAAGTGAGGTCACCTCATTTCTTCTCTACTTGATGAAGAAATGAGCTGTGGTAGACCTGACAGAGGTTCTCAGGTACTTCAGCAGCTGGACGGGAGGTGTCCATCAGGCCCACACCCATGAGAAGGCAGAGTTCTGCACAAGCTCAGGGAACAAGATAGCAAGAAAGATGGAGTCTGGTCACCCAGATTCAATCTGTATGGTAGCTCATCTGGGAATATCTCCTGGGGACTAGGAATTTCATCACTGGCCTCTAACAAGGGCCTGCCCTTGAGGTCACCCCCATTCCAGAAGTCCGAGACCTTCACTGCTCCCTGGGATCCCTTTGGGTGAGCCTGATGGCCTAAATGGGCATGGACAGACAGCAGGGCACTGACAGCAGACAGCAACAGTATGGCTGAGGAAGGCTTCAGCAGCCCTTCCCCACAGCAGAGCCAGGACAATCTGGAATTGGCGCTGCTCTGATGGGGGCATCAGCTGGAGGCAAGGTGAATCTAAATGGATCCAGCTCACAGCCTGCTTGGCCACTCACCAGTTGTGGTGGTGGGTCTGAGATCAGGTTGTCTATTGGTGGTGTAATTTTTGTTTATCTATTCTTAGGAAATGTGTTCTTAGATCCTTGGTCTGTTTAAAACACTGTATATTTGCCATTTTGTTATTGAGTTGTATGAGCTCTTAATATATGCAGGAGACCAGGTTCATCAGATGTGTGATCTGGAAGTATTTTATTCAAGTGTGTGTGTGTGTGTGTGTGTGTGTTTGTGTGTGTGTGTGTGTGTGTGTGTGTGTGTGTGTATGTGTATGTATGTGTATGTCTGTTGAGAGCATGCCAAGTGTGTGTGTGTGTGTGTGTGTGTGTGTGTGTAGGTCCCAGGATATCTTTGTGGAGTCAGTTCTCTCTTTCCATCTTTATATGGTTCTGGGATTTAAATTCAAGTCATCAGGCTATGCAGCAGGGGCCTGACCTGTGGAGTCATCTTCCTGGCCCCGTGTTCTCTCTCTCTCTTTTTCTCTCTCTTTTTCTCTCTCTCTTTCTCCCTCTCTCTTTATCTTTCTCTCCTGATTTTTCTCTTTCTCTTCCTTTCTTTTTTTTTTTAACTTTTAATTGATCCTTTGTGAATTTCACATAATGGACCCTAATCCCATTCATCTCCCCTTCCCTTCATATCTGCCCTCTGCCCTGTAACTTCCCCTCCATAAGAAAACAAACAAACAAAAAAAAACAAAACAAAAAACAAGAAACAAACAAGACAAAAAATATCCTCACTGTAGAAGCTGCAGTATGTCACAGTGTGTCACTTACCCAAACAGCTTTCCTTGCAAAGGTTCATTGCAGGTTTGGATCTGCAGGACCAGCCCCTTCATATGCTCTAGCAGCTCATAGATAGGATAGATACTGGGGTGGGCCAACTCAAGAGCTCTGTTTCTAGGCCTGGGTAAAAGTTGAATTGGTCAGTCCTCTAGGTTTCCTGTGCCTGCACCACTAAAGCCAGCTCTCCTGCTCTTATGCCCTTAGGGCTGGCTCTCCTGCTCCCACCCCACCAGGGACAACTCTGCTGTGCTACCCAGGTCAGTGTGGGGGTTGCTCTCCCAAGTGCTGCAGCTGGTGAGGGGCAGGCCAGCTCTCCTACCACAGTCGAGGGGTGGGGCCAGCTCGGCACACTGTTAGGATATCAACAGGGCTTCAGGAGGCAGCCTAGACCAGGGACATTTGCCTGGCTTTTGATGGTAACATGGGCCTCTGACATCAACACAGACCCTGGCTTTGATAGGACCATTGGCCCAGACATGGCCCCTGGTGGCAGCATGGGCCTGGATGTCCATCCCTATGGCCTCAATTGACAGCACAGGACACTCAGATCAGTATGCCTCCAGTGGTAGCATGGTCCTCAGACATCCACATGGTCTCATATGGTAGACCATATGGACATCTGCATGGCCTTTGGTGGTAACTTGGGTCATGGAAATTGACACAAACCCTAGCTGCAGCAGAACCATAGACCCAGACATGCCCCTTATTAGCAGTCTGAGCCAGGCTGTCACCATGGCCTCAAATGGCTACACAGGCTCCTCATATCCACCTGCTCCTCACCCCATTGCCTCTCCAGTTCCACCTCTCAGCAGTGAGTGAACCAATTCGTTCTCGTCTTTCTCTCCACCAAGCGCTCCATCTTTCCTATTACATCATCACACCCACCTTTGATCATCATAGTGGCGCCTATTGTGGGATGGAGGTGGGAATCTTTCATCACTTGGGTGTCTTCTAGCAAACTTCCTCTCTCTCTCTCTCTCTCTCTCTCTCTCTCTCTCTCTCTTTATTTTTGCTGCTATTAGACCCTTAATTTATATATTCATCTGAGGATCCATTTGTCAATGTCTTCAGAGAACCCACTAAAATGTCTTGAAAGGAAGTATAGCTAACTGTGGTTGGTGGCAAATTCCTGTTCGGAGTCAAGAGGATCAGCAGTTAGTGCAAGGTCCTTCTCAGCTATATAACAAGTCTTTGACTAGCCTGGGCTACATAGACTCTGTCTCAAAAATAAAAAAATAAAGATTAAAAAAAAGGAGACAGATTTTATTGACTCTTTAAGTCAAAGTTGACGCTGGTGCTATTCCTGTCAACCCCGCCCCCCTCCCCATCATGATTTTTGAGACAGGGTCTCTCACTGGGTTCCATTCCTCTAAAGACAAGATCCCCATGGCTCTCTCCTGTGTTCACTCCCGGTTGCCAAACAACATTCCATAACCACTAACTACTGCCACCTCACGGGCCCTGTGAGTCTAGTTCAAATCCTAGCATGACCCTAGGTTGGAAGAAGTTCATTTCAAATGAACCTTGTGGAAAGATAGAGATGGTTGGCGAGTCAAGGGACATTTGAGGATAGGCATGTGGGGGTGGTCAGAGATGACAGAGAGGAGGGAAGCTCTGCTGGTGGGTGACTGTTGACATGGAGCACAGCAGACACGGAGACTGGGCACAGACCTTCAGTAGGCTTTCTACTGCTTCTGGTGATGTCTGTTGAGGAAGGGTGGGATCCATAGAGGGCATGGACATCCAGAAAATGCTCATGAGCTCAAGGCCCATGGTTACACTGGAGCCACTCAGAGCAGCCAACAGGCCTCCAGCTCTGCCAGCCCTCTCTTTGTTCCTAAAGTTCTGGTCCTTGCTTGGCAATCCCCTGGGGCTGACACCACAGCTCCCCCAGCACTCTCTTCTAGTGGGAAAAGCTTTCTTTTCTCCCCTCTCCTGGCCATGGCTGTAGGTGGCAAGCCCTTCTCCCACCTCTGCCCCATCCGGCTCCATAGCCAGAGTGCTCACTACCCAACACCCACTCTGCAAAAGCCATCACGCCAGGGAGTCTCCCCTCCCTCCTCCCATTTCAAGCCCTGTACAGTTGTCAGACCTCTCTGAGGTCCCACTTGCCATCTGTGTGTGTCAAGCCAGTGTCAGGTTCTATGTGAAGGTGAAGCGGCAGATGCTATCAAAACTCAGATGACCAGGACCAAAATTTTGTAGAAAACATATATAAATACATAAGGTATTTTTAAAAATAAGTTTTTTGCCCTCAACACAGAAAATAGAAAGAAAAAACTCTTAAAATAACCAGTTAGAACATGTACTCGGTGTGCTTCGGTGACTTTCTTGTCTCTGCTATGTGTGGGCCCGTGGGGGATTTGCTGTTACTATTACAGATAACCATGAAATGTATATATGTGTGTGTATATAATATATATGTACAACATATTATATATATTATATATATATATTATACATATATATTATACAGTCCAGCCATGCAGAAAGTGCAATTCAACGCACTTTTCCCCTCCCCCAACCCCCACTCACATACCACAGAGAGAAAGCTAATTCAGCCACCACATTAAAAAAAAAAAATCGTTATTCCTCAAAAGAAGCTGTTTAGCAGTCACCCATGTTTTGGTTCAGCATAACATTATTTTCAGTCATCTTCGTGGTGTTGACAAATTCCTTAACCATCCTGGCTGGTGACTACAAGCAGCGGCTAACGCGGGGCAGAAGGCACAGCCAGCTGTGTTCTAGAAGAAATGAAGACTCCAAACGCCAAGGAGCAGCCAGGGCTCTCCAGGAGAGAGGTGTGTGTGTGCAGACGGTGGAGGGCGCGGGGGGTGGGGGGGGTGGTTCTTTCAGGTGGAAGGAAGGACAGACAGATCACCCGCAGGTGTGAGCGCTCAGCACCCTTCTGGGGTGGAGGAGGGAGGCAGAGTCTGGAAACAGGCGGTCAGTCAAGTGAGCGGAAGCGGGTCTTGGATAAGTGGGCTTGCGAGCACAGGGCTGAACCGGCGAGCACACCGGCGGGGCAGCGGAGATCACGGGGACGGGTGGATTAGGGGCCGCGCCGGGGGGAATGCAGTAGGGAGAGGAAGCCCGGGCCCGGACCTGGGGTGCATCTCGGATGCTGGGGAGTCGGGACACCTCGCAGGGGTGTCAGTTCAGAGTGCGCAGCTCGGGCGCGGGACAGGCTGAAGGCCGGAACGTCTGGCCCCTTCCTGAATGTGTCCCGCCCCCGCCCGAGGGAAATTCTGGAACCCGTTTTTCCCGGAGCTTAAGAGCAGCTGGAGAAAAGACCCCGGGCGGGGGGCGGGGCCAAGACCGGCTCCTGGCAGCCGGCCAATGGGCGCCGCCCCCGCGAGGCCTCGTCCCCGCCCCCGTCCGGAGCGCACGGGCTGGGCGGCGCAGACCCAGCTTGGGACGCGCGGTCTCGGCGCTGTGGCCATGCCTGGCGGCACCTTAGCGGCTATCCTGAGCCCGACACAACCCCGGTAGAAGACTCCTCGGGCCCGACTGGCCCGGCCATGCAGCTAGAGACGCAGGACGCGCTGTACGTGGCGCTGGAGCTGGTTATCGCCGCGCTGGCGGTGGCGGGCAACGTGCTGGTGTGTGCCGCGGTGGGAGCCTCGAGTGCGCTACAGACCCCCACCAACTACTTTCTGGTATCATTGGCGACGGCCGACGTGGCCGTGGGACTCTTCGCCATCCCCTTTGCCATCACCATCAGCCTGGGCTTCTGCACGGACTTTTACAGCTGCCTCTTCCTCGCCTGCTTCGTGCTGGTGCTCACACAGAGCTCCATCTTTAGCCTCTTGGCGGTGGCTGTCGACCGGTATCTGGCCATTCGCGTCCCGCTCAGGTGAGACGAAACTTTCTTGCCTTGGCCGGGTTAAAGTTCTATAGAGGGGCGCCCTCTCCAGGCCCAAGGTTTTAGTTTCTGGGATCCCAGATGGGCCAGATTAGGAGCACGCTGAGCACTGGGGTGGAGGTTGCCAGCCATCATCACCCGCGATCCTTGTTCTGCCGGCTATCAAGACCCTCTTGGAGTGGCAGAATAGGCCACTGACTGGGCGCCCTTTTGGCGTCAGGGATGCTCTAGTCGCTTCTAGTTTAGGGGATCTGCCTTAGGACACCCTTAGGGGCTTTTGGGAAGTGCACGTCCGAAGAGTTACCTGCCAAGGGCTCAGAAAGCTCTTAGCGTCCTTAAAGTTGGTGGTTGCATCTCCACTGTGCACATTCCCGGCCCTCTGGAGAGACAAAACTGTTGCCCGGAGTCGGGCATGCGGATCAGAGCAGCTGCCAGACGTGGTCCTTTGCGTAAAGAGCCCGGAGAAGCTTCAGCTAAAAAATGAGACAACTTTGGACGCTAGAATTGGTATTTTTAGAGGGG
Organism: Mastomys coucha; assembly: GCF_008632895.1. Lineage (NCBI taxonomy): Eukaryota > Metazoa > Chordata > Mammalia > Rodentia > Muridae > Mastomys > Mastomys coucha. The sequence goes on from NW_022196911.1 coordinate 57,418,807, forward strand.
CATAGGACCAACGACACAGCTTTAAAATGTGCCTACTTCGAAATGAGGCAGCCAGGCTCAACTCTGTTGGTAAACTCTAGGAACACTGGTCCCTACTAGCTTCGCGGTGGCTCAGAGTATTTCCAGACATTTTAAAGAGCTACTGTGCTTACTGGTTCACTGAGCACTGACAAGGCAGCCTTAGAGCCTCTAGCCCATTGTGTAACCTTATTTGTATACTGCTGCAGTGCCAGGAGCTTGAAGAGGCCCGGAAAACTGGTGACTGTGCCCTGTTCACTCTTTCTCAGAGTATGCCTAAATCACTTTCTCCTTTTTTCCACGACGAGAAACCAGGATCCAGGGCAGGGAGCCAATCAGTTGGGGAAGTGGCTCCCACTTGTAGCTAATAAATTTAGAGTTGAGTTTGCTGATGCTTGTTAGTGCCTGGGCCCTTTAGCATTAATGAGGCGAGCTTCGGATCTCTTTAGATTTGGAGCTGAGATGAGGAAACTGAGTCACAGGAGTAGAAGGAGAAAGGCAAGAACTCAGTGAGCTCTGACCGTGTGTGCCTGGCAACTCCAATTAAATGTATGTGCTTTAATCCCCGAACCATCCAGAGGACAGACGCTGTTGCCTGCATCCTGTAGGTGAGGGGCTGTAACCCAGGGAGATGAGGGTCTGGTTCAGGATGCTGTGTCTGGCAGAGTGTCACTGCCACCCACCTGTCTCACAGGGCTGTGCATGGTACCAGTGTTTGAGAGATGAGAAAAGGAATCCTCCTGCTGTTTCTAGAAGAGGATCCTGTTCGTAGAAAGCTGGTGTTTATAAATGTGTTTGGGGAATTGATTGGCAGAAAGCTCCTACAAGCTCTTGCTATAGGCAGGTGTGATGAGTCTGGTGCCCATGGCTCGTGTCTCAGGTCCCAAATGGAATAGGAAGCCCCTGCTTGTGCGTGGGTGGGTTGCTCCACATCCACTGCCCTTGGCATCTGAGTAGGAGGCTTCACACACATCCCATCAGGTGTGCTACAGCCCAGGGATTTCTGGGCCCGCGGCTGCATAGCGTTCTGTTTCCTTCATTCTTGTGGGTCTGCGCTTTTCTCTTGCCTCCCATTGTAAGTGCTTGGTGGCCTTTTGAACTCTTTTTCCATTGAGCAGTCACATGCCCCCAGCTTGAGTTGCCCCATCTAGGGGAAGCCCTTCGGGCTTGCCCCTGGAAGAGCCCCAAATACACAGTGCTCACCCAGGATCGGCTCCAAGAATCTCTCGTGTCACGTGACTTGAGCAGGAAGTTCCGTAAATGTTTAAATCTGTTAGTTCTTGTCCTGGGTTTTGCTGGGCGGGTCTTGAAGAAAGTGGGTGTGGGTGTCTTAAGGGGAAACAGATGTGAATCACTGGCTCTTTACTTCTCCTTTGCCTCTGCTAAGGGTGAGGGGCCAGTTGGGGGTGAAGGGAGGGAAAAACAACTTGGTGCCCATTCCCACCCTCAGGCCTGTCCTCCGGGGTCTGGAAGTTTGCACAGCAGTCTCTTCCACACTCAGGCGGGTGTTGAGTGTCGAACCTGTCCACGCCACTGTGGCAGATTGAGAGGCATACTGGGTTCTTATCCTTCCTCTAGCCTTCCTGGAAGATGATGTGTGTCTTGGGCCTCCTGCGCTAAGCAATTCAAAGCAGCAGGTTAAAATGTAGATTGCTTTGAGCTGAACTCTGTGGCAATGTGGCTGCAGTTCCAGCTACTCAAGAAGGCTGAGGCTGGGGGGATTGCTCAAGCCCAGGAGTTCAAAGTTCAAGGTAAATTTGGGCAAGCAAGACCCTCCCCCCCCCAAAAAAAGATGCAGATTATAGGGCACATTTGGGTTTGCTGGGTCAGAGTCTGGGGTAAGGTGTATATAGGTTTCTAGCACTAATATCTAACCCGGGTCTGTTACATCAAGCTTGAGAGCCCTCCAACTGTCAGGCAGGTTTTGAATTATGCTTCTCTTTTTTGATATGGTGTGAGTTACCCCAAACTCTGAGTTGGTTCCGAACCTTCCTTGGGGCTGTGGAGCTACAGGTGGGCATCAGGACAGAAGGGCCCTACTAAGGATTGGGGTGTAGTGGTCAGGCATGTGATCTCAGCAGTCAGGAGTCTAAGGCAGGAAGATAATCACTAGTTTGAGGCTAGCTTGAGGCTACAGAGTGAGTTCCAGTCCCAAGCCAGCCTGTGCTGCAGTGGGAGACCCTGTATCTACATTCATACATACATACATACATACATACATACATACACACAGGGATTAAGATCACATACTTCTCTGCCAGAGGGCTAGAGTTCAGTTCCCAGCAACCCACATCTGGTTGGCTTTTACAACTACTTAGTACTTTCAGCTCCAGGGATCCAAAACCTTCTGGCCTCCCTGGGTACCTACAATTGGACACACACACACACAACACTTAAAAAAATAATTAAAAAAAAAAAAAGATATCCTGTTTAGGAGGCAGTGTTTCTCTCACAGGAAGCCAAGCAGTGAGTAGGCGAAGGCCAGTGTGTGACACCCAGGGTGTGAGCACCCAGGGTACGCAGGGTGTCAGCACTGAACGCTCACTACTTAGCTAGGCACAATTCTTACCCCGGCAAAACAAACTCTTAGGCTTGACTCTGTGGCTCGGATGGTGTCATGTTGTAGGAGCCGCTGTGGCTCTGATGGTGCCATGCTGTAGGAGCCGCTGGCTCCCATGGATAGCTTCGGTTTTACTAACATGAAGGGATGTGGCAGCCTGAAAAGGGGAGTTCAGAGGCAATGCTAGGCATAAAAAAACGATCCTCTTGTGCTCATTTGAAAAAGAGCAGACTGCTTGCATCAGGCCCTGCCCTTTGTCCTTATCGTGAGGGGTGCCCACACAGACTGTTCTGCCTTTTGCCCTGGTGGAGACTCCTGTGCTGGGAACTTTCCAGCGTGGGCCGTGCTAGCGATAGACACGCAGAGTTGGGGTGTGCGCTGGTGCCTGGAGGTGAGCCACAGCAGCCTCTGGCTCTCACTTCATCCTTGCTGGTTCCGGTTGGTTCCCACAGGAGTACTTCCTCCTGCAGAGCCTGATCCTGTTCCCCTTCAAGCTCTAGCCAAATTAGAGCTGACTCACTCTGAGGGCCCTCCCTCCCCTGCTCACTGGACTCAGTTTCTCCTTTGACCCTGCTTGACTCTCTAGAAGGGCTGACAGGACCAAAGGTTCTGAAGGACAAGGTATTTTGGAGGGAGATGTGCTTACTAGATCATCAGAATAAAAAGGCCATGTTCATTCTTCTTTCTGTTTTCTACCACACTGAGGCCCTGTGTGTGTGTGTGTGTGTGTGTGTGTGTGTGTGTGTGTTACTATGTTCTGTCTGCCTGAGAAGAGTACAAAATGGAATGGACCAGAGATGGCAGATCTATGTGGAGTTCTCTGGTAAGATGTTAGAAGAAAAACTGTTCCATCTATTTAGGAAAAAAAAAAATGTTGACCTGCTCAGGAGCCCCTGGACTCAAGCCTGAGTAGTAGGGGCTATAGCAGTGCACCATTCAGCTTATTTAATACGCTTTAATGAAGGAAATTGTTGTCATAGGCTCTCTCGAAGGCCTGAAAGGGATAGCACGGTACAGGGCTTGGGGATGCTGGGAAAACCGGGCAAGCATCAGGTGCCATCGGCTGAGGGCAGGTAGCTACAGATTCTGGGGCGTGGCCTGCAGGCCTTGGCTCCTGCTCTAAGTGCAAGCCCAGAGTTACCCAGAACTGGGCGTAGCTTTGTTTATCCTCTTTTGTTGTTTATCCTTGGTTGTTTGCACACAGGTCTCATTCCATCTCCAGGGCTGGACAACAACCTTAAGGCAGGCAGCAAGTGCCATCTTGGCTCTTGTCTGGCAGGGTCTCCATCAGGGCCAACATGGCAGGCAGTGGGCTGGGTTGGGGGGCCCTTCCACCCATCTTAAAGCCAGGCTGGATCTGAGGCCTCACACTTAGAAGGGCTCAGGCTACGGGAGAAGTCAGGCCTGAGGTAACCAGGTGGTTATCTGGAGAGCGTGGAATGTTCAGGCCTGAGGTGATGGAAGTGAGGTTGGCAAGCACTCTGGCTATCACAGTTTCCCCTGAGTGACTGGAGGAGACAGGTCCCTCTGGTCATCATGGGCTCTCCCCTGAGCCCTGATCTGTGCTCAGAATGGTATAGCCACTGTATGTACGGTAGCTATTCTGCTTGCCTGGAAGGGCTGTGGCCCAAGGACAGCCATGTCTGGAAATGGTACTTGGCTTTGCAACATAGACCATATTCTACACCTAGTTCTGAAGGGCATGGGCTGCTGCCTGCAGCTGTCTGGAGAATGAGCCGGTGGGAAGTGTGTGACGGTTATTCTTGGTTGTCAACTTGACTACATCAAGAATGAACTTAAACCCAAGTGCCTGGGTACACCTGTGAGGGAGTTTTTCTTAATTAAATCATTTGAGGTGGGAGGATCCACCTTTAATCTGGGCCACACCTTCTGCTGGCAGCCTGAATCAAGGACATGGAAGAAGGAAGATGACTGTCTGCTTGCTCTCAGTCTTGCTGGAAGTCCACTTCTTCACTGGCCTTAGAGCCTACTGCTTCAGCATCTACTGAAGACCAGCTGAGACATCCAGCCTTGAGGACTGAACACTTGTTGGATTCTTGGGTCTTGCGGCGTTGGTAGACAGCCATTGTTGGACTAGCTGGACCAGAGCTTATAAACCATTCTATAAATTCCCTTTACATATGTGTGTGTTTGTACACACACGTTTATGTGTGTGTGCATGTGTGTATGTGTTCATATGTTCATTCTATAAGTTTTGTTCTTCTAGAGAACCCTGACTACTAATGCTGAAAGACAGGAAAATTTTTCTCAAGACAGTCTGCATTCCTTTCTTTTTTTTCTGAGACAGGGTTTCTCTGTGTAGCCCTGGCTGTCCTGAAACTCACTCTGTAAACCAGGCTGGCCTCGAACTCAGAAATCCACCTGCCTCTGCCTCCCAAGTGCTGGGATTACAGGCGTGCACCACCACTACCTGGCTCTGCATTCCTTTCATAAACACAGGGTCTGCAGCCTTGCAGGTTCCCTCCTCATGGCCACTAGCAGGATTCAGTCTCTTCTGCTGTGCCCCACCAAGAGCTGTCTGAAGATATCTGAAGCATGTGCTCGGTTGTCTTGTGTGCTGGAGTTTTCTAGTTGTGAACGGCAGCCACACAGGGCTAGTCTTGAGAGCTTGGTGGAGCAGGCCTGTCAAAGATGAGGCTCAGAGTTGTTAGTTGGCCTGGGATCACCCAGGGCTACATGAGCCTGCTTTCCTAGGAGCCCCAAACAGCACACGGACAGCTACAGGGAAAGAACCCAGAAACCACCAAGGTTCTGTAAGCACTCTTTGATGAATGGTAGGTGAATGAGGGCACCGGCGTATTGCGACGTGGGCCCTGTAAACATTGCATGCAACAGACACGATGCCAGGCAGCTGACGTGCAGTGTGACTGTAAGAAGCAGCTGTATTTGGTCCAAACATGCTTGGGCTCAGAGCTCCTTAGCACCTGAAGGACTGTGGGATCTTATCCTTGCCTCTAAGATGCTCCCCTTCCCACCATGTAGCAAACCCAGACGGAGGGGCTGGGGAGGCAGAGCAGTAGTGTGGGGCAGGCAGGTCACAGTGGGCCTTGCAGGCTCCCTGGGGTGCTCAGGTTTTGCCCTAAAGGTTCCGGTGGGCCACTAAGGGACCTAGGAGGTGTGTGTGAACACAGAAAAGGGTACAGAGGGGAAGCAAGCACACCCCCTCTTTGAAGCAGTTCTCCCAAATCAGTTTTCTCACCGTACCTCCTCCTGCTGGCTCCCAGACCGAGCCTTGGTTGTGTGCTGCTATCTTCTTTACGTTTACGTATTTGTGCGTGTTTATACATGCCAGGGTGTGCACGTGGAAGGCAAAGGACAACTTGCCGGAGTTCTCTCCTTCTACCACGTGGATCCCAGGGATTGAGCTCAGGTCATCAGGCTTTCTGAGATAGGATAGCTCACATAGCCCAGGCAGGACTCAAACTCAGGATCCTCTTGTCTCTACCTCCCAAGTGGATGGGCTTATGCACATATGCCACTGTACTTGGCTAGGATTGACTTTTAGAAAGGTTGTTGGATTTGGTGGAGTCTTTCATTGGAAAAGTGGACATAGTCAAAATGTTCCTACCCCCTCCTCCATCGCTGGATCTCAAGCTCAAGATGGGGTAGGGAGAGAGGCCACAGCACCTGGGACTAGAAGGAGCCCAGAAAGTGGGGGTACAGGCTGCCACTCCCCATTTGTTCTAAATACCTTTCCAGTCCCTGCTGGTTGTCCAACTGGAGCCTCTCATCCCCCACTATTTGCATTTCTAAGTGAAGACTCCATGGTCCACCACCTTATTTCTGTAGAAACTGAACAAATCTCTTTGTTCTCTGATTGCCTCTGATTCTGTTTTTAGTATGCTTATGAATTTATTTTTGTGTTTTTACGGTCGATTCATTGTGGTTTTGTGAGTCCAGATAAGTAGGTGAGACTCATAGGCCAATGTAGAATTATTTACTTATTTCTTTAGAGGCGGTGCCTCCTAGCCCATGCTGGCCTTGGGCTCATCTCTCACTTCCTCCTGCTCCTGGGTGCTGGAGTTACAAGTGTGTGACAACGCACATGGTTTATGGGTGTTGGGCGCTGCATGATGCTTGGTAAGCATGGTACCAAGGGATCTGCCTCCCAAACCGGGATGTTATTTCCTATGAGTGTGAGATAGAAAGACAGGGAGACACAAGGTCTCATTGTGTAGCTTAGGCTAAACCTGAAACTTGGAATCCTCTTGCTTTTTCCTCCCAAGAGCTGGGATTACAAACGTGTTACTACCATGCCTGGTGCAAATGCAGATTTTGTTTTTATTTTTAAAACTGTTTTATTTTAATCTTATGTGTTTGTATATTTTGCCTGCATGTATGTACACACACTACATTCATGCCTGATGCCTGCCAAATCTAGAAGAGGGCGTTGGATCCCTTGGAATTGGGGTTCAGAGGATTGTTAGCAGTCATGTAGGTGCTTGGAGTCAAAGATGGGTCCTCTGCAAAAGCAGCCAGTGGTTTCAACTACTGAGTCATCTCTCCAGCCCCTCAAGGGTAGAATTTTAATTAGGAATTTAGTTATGGTAGATCTTTTTTTTTTTAAATTAATTAATTAATTTTTTTACACTCCAGATTTCATTCCCTCTCTGCCCCAGTCCACCCTCTAACTATTCCACATCCCATACCCTCTCCCCATCCCACTGTCTCCACATTCTGACTGCACGAGGATGTCCCCACCATCCACCCCCCACGTTATGATAGATCTTTATTTTAAAACCACTGTGGTGGACAGCTGGATAGACTGAAAGGGACAAGATCATTTAAAGCCAGGTGTCATCCAGACAAGGAAGAAAGAAATGATGACTGTGGCAGAGGCCATCTGGGTGTACTGGAGATAAGTGACAGCTGAACATTTATTTGTACCTGGAGAGAAGGCCGCAGCAGTCTGAGAGTTTGGAAAGAGAGGCCCCAGGTAAAGCCATACCACCATCCAGGAGATCAGGACAGCAAGGAGCCTAAAGCCAGAGATGGACCCACATCCAGCTAGTGAGCCAGGCCTAGCAACATGGCTGGTCAGGGGTAGGCTAGGTGGGAGTGTGGGTGCTGTTACTATAGATTGGTAAGTAACTGGTCATCGAGGACTAGCAGACCTAATGGGCAGTGTTGAAGTGGTGTGCTTGTAGCTGAATATGAGAATGTAGGAGTCAGGTTCACAAGGGCTTGGTGACATGGGTAGAGTTTGGTTGGAGAGAAGAGGGAGCCCAGGGCAACTCCCAGATTTCTGGGCATCTATATGGTACTGATTTGAAAGGTAGGACGAGCCAGGCAGTGGTGGCACATGCCTTTAATCCCAGCACTTGGGGAGGCAGAGACAGGCAGATTTCTGAGTTCGAGGCCAGCCTGGTCTACAGAGTGAGTTCCAGGACAGCCAGGGCTGTACAGAGAAACCTTGTCTCTGGGGAAAAAAAGAGAAAGGTAGGACGGACGCAGGAAGAGGTATTTGGAAGCTTGTGTCCCAGCATGCTTCATGCCTAGGCTGAACCCACAGGCTGGGAAGTATAGTTGGGTGTGAACTATGAAGAGGTTGGGGCTCCCCAGACCTTCCCTGTTTGTGTTCATCCCCTCCTGCTTTGTTGGAGCCCAGCACTGACTCTTTACTCTGTGCAGGCTTCCCTCTTACATTCCAATGCCTCCTCTTTGGTTTACTGCCTATATAGCTTCAGGCCCACCAGCCACAAACTTCCCAGTGACTTTCTGTGTAACATCTGGCTCCATTGCTGATTTCAACACCGTAGCTCCATCTGGCCCTGCTCACTCAGCCCTGGGGCCTTGGGTCCACCCAGTACAGCCTCCTCCATACTCCCTTCCTTGTGTCTGCCCTGGATTCCAGGACCCCTCACCTCTTGGAACTTAATGTTCTGAGGCCTCTGCGCATGCCTCTGTGGCCTCCGGGGCCTGGAATGTTAGGTACTCTGTTCCCTGCTGATTCGTCCTTGTGCACACTGTGTCCCTTAAAGTGACTGTCTCCTTGGGAGTCCTGGAGTTCCTGGGTAGTTCCCTGCAACTTTGCAGCTATTTTCTTTGCTACTTGTAGCTAGTTAAGCTGTTTCTGCCCTGTAGATGGACCAGCTTGTGGTCAATAGATCAGAATCCTATATGGAATGTTCTTCAAGCTTGTGGGAGAAGCTTGAAGAAGTAGAGGGAATGGGTGGGATGATTAGCTATACTGCAGAAGACTAAGGCTCTCCTCTCTCTGGCATTTCCAGAAGTCTAGCAATATAGCCTGCTTCATAGCTGGATGTGGCTCCATCTCTGGCTTCAGCCTCTTTACTGTCCCTGCCTCTTGGTTGGCGGTGTGGCCTTACCTGGGGCCTCTCGTAAAACTCTCAGCCTTCCCCCCAGGTGCAAACATTCAGATGTCACTTATCCCAAACATGTCAATTGTCCTAGTTTTCCCTCTATTGCTGTAATAAAAATTGTGACCCAAACTAACTTGGGGAGGAAAGAGTTCCCCACGCCCCTGCCCCCGCCCCACACCCCTTCCCGCTGTTCTTCGAGACAGGGGTTCTCCATGTAGCCAGGAAAAAGTTTAGTTCATCTTCCAGCTTATATTCAGCCCATCACAGAGGAAAGTCAAGTGCAGGAACCCGGAGGCAGGAACTGAAGCAGAGACCACAGAGGAACACTGCTTAGTAGCTTGCTCAGCCTGCTTTCTCAAACAACCAGGACCACCTGCCCAGAGGTAGCACTGCCCACGTTGGGCTAGCCTCTCACATCTTCCCGTCTCCATGAAGTTGAGGCAAAAAATAAATAATAAAATAGTCACTCGAGGTTTGAGGTTAACCTGGGCTACATATTGAGTTCCAGGGCAGTCTGGACAAATTAAGACTGTTTCAAAAACAAAAAACAAAAACAAAAAAACAAAACCCAAACCCACCCCCCCCCCAAAAAAAAAAAACAAACAGACAGACAGACAGATACTGTCTTACCATGGAAATGTTTGTATTTACTGAGGAATGGAACTTGTGGACTAAATCTGCAGAAAGCTATCCCTCAACAGTTTGAGGCAGTGACAGGCCTCTGCACATGTTCACACAGCCACGTGCATTCAGGAAGTGCTCTGTTGTGGGGCTGAGGGCTCTGGAGGGAACCCGGGGTCTCATTAAAGTGCCTGTAAATCACACCCTAGCTCCTCAGCCACGGAAAGTGCTGTGGAAACCTGTGTTAAGTCGTAGCTGCAGCTTGGGGATAGGCTCCAGAGTCCCTGTTTATGAGCGGGCTCAGGCTGAATGGCCCAGGCTATGCCACTGCCCAGGCACTCTGAACAGGAAGCCTCCTGAGAGCTGGTGGCCTGTTTGAGCAGATGCTGTTCCAGAAGGCCAGCACTTGTTCTGCAGCCTGCGGCCCAGCCCCCTAGTCCATTCATTATGTAATCGACAATCACACACTTTTTGTGTGGCTCTTTCTACCAATCCCCTTAGCTAATGAGCTTTATAAGGGAGATCTGTGCACAGCTCTGAACACAGCAGAGAGCCTTGACCATTTGCCAGAGTCCCTGCGCACTTTCTCAGGGCAACCTTTAATGTAGGTTGGGCTTGTTCCTGCCTTGATTGGAAAGCAGCTTGCCTGCATGGGCTCCTCCTTGTTTGTCATGGTCTTGGGGTAGGCATCCTGACCTCGGTGCTGTCCCCCTCACCCCCCCAGCAGAACACCTATTAGCACAAGGGCTAGGGGCTGGAATGATGATACGTCCTTTCAGGAACATTTTGTGAAGATGGTCACAAACATGTGGACCTGAGGATGTTCTGAGGACCCTTGGTGCACAGGGAACCAGGTGTAGATTCTTCTGCAAATAATGGGGGCTAGTCTTCAGATGTTAGGGTTCCTAAGAATCAGCCCTCCCCATGTCCAGCTAGCATGGGGACACCCAACTTTTCTCCTTCCTGCTCTTAGGTCCACGTGCTGGGGTTTGCTTGTCATGGGGTGGTTGTGCCCTCTAAGTAAAGAGCCTGCATCTCTCTTTTCCTAGGGCAGTGATTCTCAACCTTCCTGATTGTGTAACTCTTTAATACACTTCCTCATGTTGTGGTAACCCTCAGCTGTAGCATTTCGTTTGCTACTTCATAACTATAATTTTACTACTGTTATGAATCTTAATGTAAACCTCTGTGTCTTCCAGTGGTCTTGGATCTCTGTGAAAGGATCCTTTGACCCCAGGGGAGGGGGGTCGTGACCCACAGGTTGAGAACCACTACCCTAGAGGATGGTAAGAGCCCTTTCTTCTGATTCCCTCCAGGACTTGGCAAGTGGCTTTTATGGGGGGGAGGGTTAGGGAGGATGGGGTTGTAAGATGAGCCCAAAAGGGCTAGGGGTGCCCCAGACGGAAAGTAACCTCTCTGGGCAGCATTGGCATCAATTCAGTGGGCTTCATGTTGCTGTGATTTAGTGGTAGTGGGCAAATCATTTACGCCTTCTTTCTGTACCTGTAGCCAGGGCAGGCAGATCCCTTCCCAGGAGGCTCAGGTTAGTGGGGTGTGTAAGTTTCAGGGCAGCGTGTGCCCAGAGGGAAGAGGCACGTGAGTTTGTTTGCTGAGGGGAGGATGCGGGTGCGCTTGTCTCAAGTTAGGTGTCTGGTTGTGTGGTTCAGGGGGCTCATAGCCTGGAGCACTGCCGGGTAGGGAGTGATTAGGGTCTGCCTGGAGAAATCAACGCAATGAACCCATGCCCAAGTACCATGGGTGTGTTACAAATGAATGTGTGTACTTCATCTTCAGCTAAGTAAGCTGCAGTGCTGGGTGTTTTCCTCAGGGCTCAAGGTCCCGCCTCTCCTTCCCAATCACAGACTGAGCATTCCCACTCCCTCCTCCCCTCTCCCCTCCACACCCCTTCTACCACCTAGCTCCAATGGAGATTCTCTTCCCTTCCCCAGGGAGGCTCCTCCCTCACCAGCCACTGACCCTAAACCTCAGGCAAGGACTTATCTACAGGTCTGGCCTGTCTTCTCTTCTGATCTCGCCCCCAGTCCCTGTAAGTATGAAGTCTTTCTCTCCACTGTCTTACTCTGGCTTCCTGGACCTTTTCCTGGACGCTTGATCACTCACCCAGCCTGGGTGTTGTGTCCCTTCACGCCGCCCTCAGTGCTCCTCCCCCTTCTCAGCTCCTGCTTCCACAGTCCCAGCCTGCAACCCGTCAAATAGTCAAATACAAAGTGGTGCCACCACCAAGGTCGCAAAGACCATTTCGCTCTTTGCCTGGCGAGCTCTCCTCCTCTCCTTCTTCAGCCTTGGAAGTGACAGCAGTCCTCAGAGAAGACATGGCCCCATGCCACCACACTATGCAGCCTTTGTCTTTAAAACCAGCCACTTTACCCTTCTGCCACCCAACAGGCAGCATCTCTTCACACAGGCCCTGCATCCTTCTGCCTTCTCAGCCTTAGTTTTCCCGACCTGTCCTTTCTTTTGGGAGATGATGGGGATTGGGGATAGCCTCTTATAGCTTATATTAGCCTCAAACTCCTGATCCTCCTGCCCCCACCTCCCACATGCTAGGATTACAGACATGCCACCACACCCACCACCCTGTTTTTTCTGTATCTTTTCTAGGGACCATCGTCATCAGCTAACTAATACCATTCTTCCCATGACCTTAATCTCTGTGCTTCTCGCCCTTAATCATCTGTTTCAGTGAATGTTAGGATATTGGGGAAAACCCCCTAGAAACCACGCATCAGCCTTGGCTCCTCCCCATCTTCTGTCTAATCCACTTTCAAGGCCTGTTGCTTCTGTTTCCAGGATCCATTGCATCATCTGGGCTGAAATCCTGGTCCCAGGGAGCATTTTCTTGAGTTTTGAAATAGTTCCATAGCTTCTCTGTTTCCTCTTGTCCCCCTGAAACTCAGTTGTTGTGGCCAGCTGACTCTCACAACATGAATAGTCTACTCTCCGGCTTGCAAGTCTTCCAAGGCTCCTGGTCTGCAAACTGTTTGAGAGAGGGCTGTTTTGCCTGGAACCCTCTCGCTGTTTGGATTTCTACCCCTCTCCTCCATTAGCTCTCCACTGAGATCTTCCAGGACGTCTTATACTGATGCTTGCCTTGTTTGTATCTTACGGTTGGTTATTGCTATCATGGTAGAGCATGTTATCATTCTAAAAGGATTGAGCCCACCCCAGGTCATAAGACATGTGTGTGTGCTTGCTTGTTTACTCTCTCTCTCTCTCTTCTATGAGCTAATGTTTGATGAAGGCAGAGATTAGGTTTCTGGTTCCTAGCAGAATGCACAGGACAAAGGTGGAGTGCAAACAATGGGACCTCGGGAATAGGGCCCACGGGGTCAGCTGTCCCCGTTGCTTCCCCGATACACTCAGCTCTTTTCCTTATCCAAGACAGTCTAGCATGAAACTTCCTCACATGGGCAGGATTCAGAGAACTTCGGATGTGAATGGATTTCTGTTGTGAATTATAATGGGAAGCTATTTCCATGAATACTGCTTTTTTTTTTAAAGGATATTTGTTTATTTAATTTTTGTTTGAATGCAAATGCACGGGCACAACATGAGTGTGTAGGTCAGAGGAGAATCTGAAGGACTTGGTTTTCTCCTTCCACCGTGTGGGTCCTAGGGTTCAACTCAGGCTGTCAGGCTAGGCAGCAAGTACCTTCATCTGCTGAGCTGCCTTGCTGATCCTAATACTGCCTTTGAAAAGGAAGTAAAACAAGAAACCATGGTATAGTGCCAAGAGCAAGGACCTAATAGGTGTATCTGCAATGAGACATTTAATTCCCATACCCTTCTCTCTGTGTCTTGTCTTTCTGTGAGGTAGCCTCACTTGGTCTTAAACTCACGAACTCTTGCCTCTCCACCTCAGCATTTCTTACCAATGTGTGCTGCCAAATTGCCTCTTTAATTCCCTCTCTCCCCAGACAGAGTTGCATGTAGCTCAAGATGGCCTTGAATTTTCTATGTAGCCAAGGATGACCCTGCCTGATGCTTTTACTTCTTTCTCCTGAGTATTGGGATTACATGCATATGCCAGCACACCCTGTTTCTGTCATGCTGGGGATCAAACCCTGGAGTTTGTGCATGCTTGACAAAATGAGCTCTATCTGTAGTCCCTTAATTTCCCGAAACAAGAACACAGAGCTATGAGGGTCTAGTCATTCAAAGATGTCGTGAAGGACCTAGGCTCTTTCCTTCCTTCTCTCCTGATAAAGGTTTTCTTGTCTTTCCTTTGACCCTCATGCTCACAAGATGGATGCTGAGGCTGTGGCCATGAGAGCCTGTTAGGAAAGTGTCAGTAGCAGAAGGGTGGGGGTGGTCGGCCAAGGGCAGGGCTCTTCTCAGGGGCTGCATTCCTGTTGGGAAGTCACACTTTCTTGAAGGTCCCTTGTAGTCTTGCTCTATGGCCTTACAGGCCAGAAGATCTCACTCCCCGACTTAGACCAGTCGCTGACAGAATGGAAATGCTGGGATTTCCTTATCCTAGATATCCCACCAAGGCAAGCCTGTAATCAACTGAACTAAATTAATATTGTTAAGTCTAAGGGCTAGAGATATGGCTTGGTGGTTAAAATAGCCCCCCCCCCCATGTTGGGGGCACCCACGTGGCAGCTCACAGCTGTCTGTAACTCCAGTTCCGAAGCTTCTGACAGACATACATGCAGGCAAAACACCGGTGCACATGAAATAAATACATAAAGAATTTAATGGTCAAAAGCAGAGCTTGTAGCACAGGCTACCTCATGGACAGTCTTCTGCGTGCCTAGCCTTTGTGGAGGCTTGTTGTTACCCTGCAGAGACTAATTATGCTATTGACACCCCTGGTGAGGCACTGGCAAGGAAACACATTTTTATGAGGGTTTCATCACTAGCCAAGAAAAATTCGGTGAGCAGCTGCGCTCAGCAGGCCGTCCTGTAGTAAAGGCCCTGCAACTGAGCTGCCCACTGCCGAGAGGAAGTGGCAAAGACAAACGATCACTACGCATGAAGCAGGCCTCAGTTGGCTTCCTCTGCAAACTGTACTGGTTCTCTGGCCTGTCCAGGCCACTGCGTCGACTATTCCTAGTCCACAGTTGCAGCAAAGCTAATGCTAGCAGGTAGCACATGAGGGATGTTTTCACAATGGCTCTTCTTTGAGAACTGGACTAAATACTGGGCAGTGTTAGGTCCTGGGGAACACCTTCAGCCGGATATGGTCTATCCTCGAGTTGTTATAGTTGAGGGGAAATGCATGTAACAAATTAAGGGCCTGCTATCAATGTTAATTTCCTAAGTTTCGGCAGCTCTCGGGCCAGCAGCTTTCTGTAGATGAGGCATTAACAGACCTGTGCTCTAGCTGTCAGCAGTGAAGCCAGCCATTATCTGCAGATGGGGAGACTGCTTTTCTTTTGTGAGATAAGATTGTGCTTTATGGCCTCAGCTGACCTCCGACTCAGGAACCCCTGCCTGCCTCAGCCTCCTGGCTGGAGGCCTGCAGGTGTGCATCCACCACAACCAGTTCTGAAGCAAACTTTTGGTGTTGAGAGAAATGATTCTTGTCAAAAGCTACAGGTAGTGCCACTGACTTCTCGGACCTTTGTTCAAGTGTTAGCTTGTGAGTCAGGCTTCTTATGCATGTCCCTTAAGATGCTGGGTTGTTTTGTTTTTTTGTTTTTTTGTGTGCACTGTCCATTCACTGGTTTATCTCAACAATCAAACAGTACCTTACTGGAGATCTGAACTTACCCAGGCTATTAAAAAGGGCCTCTAAGACATATAACCACCACTAAACAGAAATGAGTACTGACTCAAGAATGAGTGCCTTTTTTGTTTTGTTTTGTTTTTTAGATAAGGTCTCTCTATGTAGTGCTGGCTGTTCTGGAACTCACTCTGTAGACCAGGTTGTCTTCGAACTCACAGAGATCCTCTGCCTCTGCCTCCTGAATGCTGGGACTAAAGGCATGTGCTACCACACCTGGCTAAGAATGACAATCTTACTGCAATTGCTGCAGCAAAGCTGATGCATGCTCCTGTGTCTCTAGTATTAGGTGATGGCCATGGTACCCAAGGGTGAATGAACCTTTAAGGCTGGGAGAGCTGAAGGGCCGTGGGACACCAGCAGGGGTGGGCCTCTGGCCAAGGAATACCGTAAAATGACCAGTAACAGATGATGTTCTCTTGAACAGGTATAAAAGTTTGGTCACCGGGACACGAGCAAGAGGGATCATTGCTGTGCTGTGGGTCCTTTCTTTTGGCATTGGACTGACTCCATTCCTGGGTTGGAACAGTAAAGACAGTGCCACCAGCAACTGCACAGAACCAAGGGATGGCATCATGAATAAAAGCTGCTGTCCTGTGAAGTGTCTCTTTGAGAATGTGGTCCCCATGAGCTACATGGTATATTTCAACTTCTTTGGGTGTGTCCTTCCTCCACTGCTCATAATGCTGGTGATCTACATCAAAATCTTCATGGTGGCCTGCAAGCAGCTACAGCGCATGGAGCTGATGGACCACTCCAGGACCACGCTCCAGCGGGAGATTCATGCAGCCAAGTCATTGGCTATGATCGTAGGTATTTTTGCTCTGTGCTGGCTCCCAGTGCATGCCATCAACTGTGTCACCCTCTTCCATCCAGCCCTCGCCAAGGACAAGCCCAAGTCGGTGATGAATGTGGCCATCCTCCTGTCACATGCCAATTCAGTTGTCAACCCCATCGTCTATGCCTACAGAAACCGAGACTTCCGCTACAGTTTCCATAAGATCATCTCCAGATACATTCTCTGCCAGACTGATACCAAGGGTGGGAGTGGGCAGGCTGGGGCACAGTCTACTCTCAGTCTGGGCTTATGATCTAGGCTCTGGCCTTTTGGAGAAGAAGGCTTAGAATAAACAATGGGACTAGACACAACTGGCCGATCCTCACTGTGAAAGGCAGCTGCACCTCTCAAGCAAATGGCCCACCTCCCCTGAACGCTTGTCTGGAGCTACGCAAGTCTGGCTAATGTGCACATGCAATTTGGAGGCTCCAAAGCTAACAAATACACTTATGAATCTATTCAGCTGCTCTTACTGTGTGGTAGCTTGAACTGATTCCGAAAAACTGTTTATTTTTAAGAATCTGCCTCACTCATAGTAGAAAATGACTGAAACTTACCTTACTGTGAAACACTGTGAACTATTATAATGTAAGTATTTTTCACTTACAGGAATGGAAAAATAAAAGTTGGCTCTACTAATGTATACTTGTTCCTGGGACAGCAACTCAGAAAGCTGATGTATAATTCTTTAGTCAAGATACTGTAGTAGTAATTTAGGGAATGATACTATCCTAAGTTTTGAAGTAGAATTATAACAAAATAATTTAAGTTCAGTGTTTTCCTTGCACACAAAACACTAGAGGTAGAAACTGGAGACATGGGGTCCTTCCTCTGCTGGAATCCTGCTTTAAGGCTAGATACTGGGTTTTGCTTCTCTCCCACATTAATGTTTATTGGAGCCAAAAGTGCAAAAATTTTACTAAGCAAAATCACCTAAATGTGTATTATACTCGGTAAAATAAAACTTTAAAAAGTGAGCTCCCAGCACTCACTGGCTTCTTATACCTAATGTGCTTACTGTCTGTCTGCACCTTCCTTACCCTGAGGGCTTTTAGAGAGGTAGCTCATACTGAGTGCAAGTCTCTCTACTAGCAGAGAAATCTTCATTTTTCTTTGCTTCAACTCAACACAATGCTCGGCCAACCAGAGAACATTGCAACATGCATTGGGTTTTTATTCAGCAGCTCTTCACTAATGCTTTGTGTTTTGGGGTACCACAATTGGGGTTTCCCTAGGCTATGAAGTCACCTACTCCATCTTCTACCTCCTCAGTTCCTAAAAGGATGACTATTCAGAGCGTCAGGAAGTCCGTGGCCCTCCAGGATCTGCTGTCCCAGCCTTTCCTCTTGGGTCCTTTTCCTGGGCTTTCATCATTGTCACTGAGCCTTTGTTCTCCTGGGCCTATCTTATCTCTCCAACTCCACTCCTGGTACCTTTTGAAATTCCTAGTAGGATCCAGTTTCCTTCCAGGGCTTCAGTGTGTTCTTTCTCCTGCTATACAGCCTAGAAATGCTCACAAAGCAAGCCTAGCTCCCTGCTCTCCACACCCTCTCCCAGTACAGCCCCATCAGCCATGCTGGCAGCAGCACACAGATGAGTTTGGCAGAACCCTCTTCTCATACGTGCTGCCCTTAGCTCTCCATGTGCTCTCCGTGTTTTTTACTGCCTAATACTTTTCTCATGTAACCTTGCTCTTACTCAGTCTGGCCTACCGTCCCACCTTTAGACATTACTAGTGCTTCAATAACTTGATCTGATTGTAGATGCAACATGGCTCAGGCTTTATTTGAGTCAACAATACTTAATTCTACCCAGGGACATTTCTATCTGTGGGACTCAGAGGCTGGTTAATATGAAGACCACAGAGGGCTCTTAACCACATACACTCTCTGCAGCCTACCACCTGAAGCCCACCCTGCGGCCTGGGAGGGCAAAGTGACAGTCACAAGTCTGGAGGCTCCTCCCAGGCCTCCACCTGTGCATTTCCTGCTAGGCTCCGGTCTTGGAAGTCCATGTTCCAGCCACGCCTTTTATGCTTCTTGTGTCCTCTCCATCAACAGTAGGTCTGTTAGTTGCTTGTCAGACACACTGAGCTGCTGGCAGTTCCTCAGAAGCTGACTAAGATAAATTGCCAGAAGATGCTTACACTGAAACACAAGACACAGAGCTGTTAGGGACAAGCAGGATCATGTTTGGCCAGTCTAATCAAGACCTCACCATCACATGCAAGGAGGAGAGGGAAACTCTGCCATGGTTTCATCCTGGCCTTCAGAGTGTGGTTACAGCAATGGCTGACAGTCCTTGAGGCACTACACTGGCTCAGTGTTCCTCCCCAGTGAGCTCATGCAGATCTAATAGGTACCCAGCAGCTTCAAACTTCTCTATAATGAATGTGCAGAACCACGACTTCATTTTAGGCATTGCTGCTTTCTGGGGTGGAGGAGTAGGGGAAATTCTCACATGTACACACATGTGGGGAGATGATCCTGTCAGACCTATGTCACAGAACACAGCATTGATCCTGAGAGGACCATGGTACAATCCTGTCATTTTACAGGTGAAATAAACCTTACTAGTGGTTAGTGGTATGTGTGTGCATGTGTGTGTGTGCATGTATGTATGTATATGTAGGTATGTGTATGGATAGAGATGCTCAAGTTGGCACCAAACTCTCAAGATTTTTTTTTTTCAAGACAGGGTTTCTCTGTGTAGCCCTGGCTATCCTGGAACTCACTCTGTAGACCAGGCTGGCCTCGAACTCAGAAATCCACCTGCCTCTGCCTCCCAAGTGCTGGGATTAAAGGCGTGCGCCACCACTGCCCGGCAACTCTCAAGATTTCAAGTTGCTACTAGTATATAAAAAAGTAGGAACGCGCTCTCTCTCCCTCCTCTCTTTCCGCTACTGCCCGCTCTCTCCCTCTCAATTAAACCTCTTACACGTGGAAAAAAAAAGTAGGAATGAGGTAGACTTTATTGTTCTCTGCTTTGGCAAGACTAAGACTAACCATCTGCTCTTAGGAGAGGAGGAGGGTGCGTTTCTTTTCCTTTAGAACTAGGGATGTGCAGCTAGATGCTGTCTTTCCTTGGTGCTCTGGAGTCTGATGGGCTCACAAAGACTGGGAGGTATAGGTGGAGGCGGTCCTGCTCCATGGGAGGGTGGGCCGAGCTGTCTTTATGAGCAGGGTATTATATGGGAGCAGCTTTTATCTAGTTCTCTCTTTCCTGGGCCATCTCCTTCCCCAGCACCCATTTCCAAGATTACCTCACTGTCCCCCACAACCTCATCTATGACCTTTTAATTAAAATAGCAGGAAAGTAATGTACCAAAAATGACATTGTGTTTTGGGAGGCTGAATCCAGGAAGTGACAAAGACAATAAACCACAATTTCTTCCAGCATTGAGGGAAATGCCCATTCTGTGTAAACCCACCACCTCCCAAAAATGTGTCTCTTAAAGTCTGAAATAAGGCTAGCCCCTTCTCTCCCAAATGTGTGCAGTGGTGACAGAGCACTCTTACCAGCAGGCTGTCACTCTTCCGTAACACCGAGAAGGAGAATGCTGGGCATGAGCAGTAATGACAGGAAGCCAGGCATGTGTATGTTTTGCCAGAACTGCCTAGCACCTGGGAAGAACAGGACAGTGTTAGTTTGCTTTTGGTACAACTTCCTGACAATCCATTCAGTGTGTCAGAGTTGCTTATGGTCATCACTGAAGGTCTGCAGTGGGGTTTATATGGAAGGAGCAACACAAGTTGTCTTTCTGCAGCTTTCATCTCTTCAGCTTTCCAGGATGTTGGAAGGTGGAAGAGCTTCAGTCCAGTCCAGCCCTGCACATGGCGGGTGGCTTTGTTCCATGTGATGCTCAGGTCTCAGCTTGCATCACTAAAATGGAGGCCAAGGAAGGCCTGTGTGCATTTTACCATGGGCCCCTTAGGTGGTATTAGACACCATGCAGGGACATTTCTAAAGTTGCTGCTACATTCCCGGAGAGTGAAATGAGTGAAATGGGTAAAGGGCACGGGAGGCAGAAGCGGGGCGGCCCTCAGATGAAGAAAGTAGAAGGGGTGTGTGAGTGAGAAGCGGGGGAAGTATCTGAGTGGGAGGATAAATAAAGCAGTCTTGTGAAGGGGCTGACTCAGCTGCTCAGGACGGAGGTCTCAGGAACCAGGCAAGTTCACACCTGCCTACTCATCCAGTGATGGCAGGACACAGATGTGGCTGTTGGTGAGAGGCTTGGTACAAGAAACACCCTTGGTGACACTTGAAGGGAATACAATGAAAAAAACGATTTGTCTGTGATGAGATTGTAAGATTGGACCAGTTTGCTGGAGAAACCTCTTCTACCAGCAAGCAGCCAAGCACTTCTTCTTGGCAGCTTGCTGTAGTTTGGATTCGGAATGTCCCCCAAAGGCACATGTGTTAGAAGCTTGGTGTTATCTCCTGGTACATACAGGGAATGGTAGAACCTTTAGGAGGTAGGATTTAGTTAGAGGGAGTTAGGTTGCTGGGGGCATGCCTTTGCAGGAGACACTGGGACTCTAACCTCCTTCATGTCCTGTCTTTGCTTCCTGTATGTGGGATGAAGGGATCGCTCAACTTCCTGTTCCTGCAGCAGTGTACGGTGCTGCCATAGGCCGATAGAACAGGGCCCAGGAACCATGGATGGAGAACTCTGAGACTGTTAGCCAATTTAAACCTATTTTCCTTTACAGTGACTTCTGCCACATATTCACCATAGTGGTGGACACGAGATAACACAGGGTTGCATTCTGAGAATTAGTATCCAAATGAAGTAGATTATTATCAAAAAGGGAAGTACAACATTTCAACTGTTTTACAATGGACTGTCACCTGAATTTGCCACAAGACTTTCAAATTAAATTTAGGCTTTAAGATGGCAATCTAAACCAAAGGTCAGGATTTGTTAAAATTACACTGTTAGCAGTCCCAGGATCCTTTGCTCCAACCTGAGAATAACAGGTAAGGCCTTACCTAGAGGAAATAATATGCTCAAGCGCTGTGCTTCTGTGTGTGCTTAGTGCTTGCTATGATACAGCTATTCTGGCTATTTGTGACTAAGTCAGCAGAACTCTGAGGGATTTCAGATTACTAGGGATGTCCTTTTTCCATACCATTAAAGACTGGACCTAGTTTAGATCAGGTATTAAAAAACCACCTCTTACACACTCCTATCCCAAGGCTTGCCGTGTTAGGAACATGACACCACTGACTATCGGTACAGTTTCACCAGTGAGTCTAAATAGCGGGGTGGACATTAAAGCTGACCGAGTCCCACTTAATCTTAGAGCAAACTCACCAGCACGCAGCAGGGGTGTGGATAAGCGTTGTCTCTCCAGACTACCGAGAACAGACCTTTAAAGTTCTTTCTTTACTTCACTGCCTTGTCTTTTCTCTCTAGATTTAGACTTAAGCAGGCAAAGCCCTCCGGACTCCACAGGTCCCAGATCTATCACAGCACTTCCTCTGGGATTATGCTGAATCAAAGCCTGGTGATTTAGGGACAGGGATAAATTCTACAGAGATTCCCATGGCTTACCCTTTCAAAGGCTGTCTGAGATCCAAAGTAAAATGGTCAAATGCCTGGGGCAGCAGATACTCTAAAGACGGGAAATGCTTTAATTTGCTTCTTCCTTATCTAGCAGTTGACTACTAATGAACCCAATAATCAGGCAAAAATCTGAGCTAGAAATGTTTAGAACTGGAAACTGACCTTAGGGATAATTTAATTCAATGGAAGAAGGACCCTCTCTTACAGGAACTGCTCCAGTTCTTCCACTCTTCATAGCATGGGCTGGAATGTGCCCCCTTCAATCCCCTCCTTAAGTGAGATTTTAAAAAACTAACAGACAGGAAAGAACACACTCAAGAACAGGACTGGATTCCCAGGAGTCTCACTGGCAGAAAGTCTGGAGTGACTACAGGGAGCTTGCAAGATGGTCCTGAGCACCATCCACTTACAGGTGCGACCTTCTAGCTACTGCAGGCCCCTGGCTCCTGTATGTTAGGAAGCTATATTTATACTTTCCTGCCTCTTTCTGGAAGAAGGGTTTACAGTTCCTGTCCTGATACAGGCTGGGCATATGAGCTGTGTTTGCTCATAGAATGTGAGTAGCTGAGCAGAATGTTAAAAATTGTGGTGTGCCATGTTTTCTAATGTTCTGCAGTAGGGCTGCTGCGGAACTGGGGTTGCTGAGTGAGGACGTTGGGACTGGAACCACATTTGCCTCCTACGGCTCTGCAGGAGGGTATTCAGCCTTGTTCTGTAAGCCCTGCAGGCTTTCAGGCTGTTGTGAAGCAGCCCCTTCCTAAGTTGGAGCAGAATGCACTTGGAAAGCAGCTCAGGAGTCGGTACCAAACGGATGACTTTAAAATAATTACACATTATACCCGGAGGACAGTGAAAATATTGGGTTGAACTATGGAGTAAAGGAGGTTGACTCACGGGATGGTTACTAGCTGGGTATCAGGGCAGTGTCTGACTCAGCATTTATCATCTCATACAACCAAGAACCAAGGCGGATAGATTCTTCCTGCATTACCGTACAGTGCACCACAAGACTGATGTGAGTCTGGCTGAGGTTTCCGGTCTCAGTCAACTCCAGTCAAAGTCAAAGCTGACAGCTATGTATCTAGGGAGTATTTATTTAATGACAAAGCAACACAATATAATAAAGGACATGACAGACAATCATTAAGAAAGTCATATTCATAAAAATAATTAAAATAGTTTTAAACAAGATCTTTACAATTCTAGCTGGCAGTCAGATCACCTAAGTGATCTACATAAGGTAGAAGTCTGCCTGCTCTGGTTATGATGGTAAAGAGGCTGAGATCAAAAGAACCTTTTTACCCTGACAGTTTTAAAAACATTTACATTATTTTTATTTTATATGTAAGAGTGTTTTGCTTGCCTATGTGTATATGTAACATGTGCCTGGTGTCCATAGAGGCCAGAAGAGGGTACTGGATCCCCAGAGCTTGAGTTACAGGCAGTTGTGAGCTGCTAAGTACACATAGGACTAAACCTGGATCCTCTGCTGGAGGGCTGCTGAGCCATCTCTCCAGCCCTGAAACCAGAATTCTGCAGTGAGAAGACTGGAGGGATCTAAGTCTTGGATATTTTGAATATGCAAAATACAAAAAGATAACACAAGAAAGAAACTTAGTGGCTCCAACTGATTGTTCATCTATAAATCCACCATGAGAAAAAGCCCCTCTGAGTAAAAAAGTACTATCTAAAAATTATAAATAGAGTCACACTCCATTTTCCTAAATGGAAACACACAGCGATCTGCCAAGTCAATTAAGGTGGGCTGCAATGTAAGGGCAAGTTGATTCATTAGGAGGGACATGTATTTGTCAAAGCAGGCTCTGTTCAAGTCATTCTCTAAGAATGAACTGGCACCTTCTGTTAATGAGAGTTACTGCCTTGATTTCAGCTCTGACAAGTTCACTAGAAGCTAGAGTTAAAAAAGATTTCCTACTCACTGATGGTGTCTTTCTTAACCATTGTGAGCCAAGCACATACTTGACAAGCCACAGCATGTCCTTCCGTGTCCTTCCCTCAACTGTAGCTGCACTCAGCACTGTCTCACGTAGTGGACCTGGGAGCAGGTGCTTATGCTGGCATACTGATTATATAACCTTTTCTAGTCTCAGGTAAGTCTGGCAGTGTGGGGGAATCAGATGTGATATTATTTTACCCTTTGTGTTTCAGTTTCCTGCAAAAGAAATACTTTGCTTTGCTTCTGGAGAGAGTAATCAAGAACATGAAAATAATCCAGAGTATGGTAAGGGGCTGTCACTTCACAAACCTACTCTAAGTGCCAAGGGGCAAACTCAAACTACGGTCTGTACGGACCTCCTGAGGTCAGGAGCCTGACTCATCATAAATAGTTTTTGACAACAGCTTTGAAAGATCGATGTTCACGAGATTACTCTAGACATGTGGAATGGCCTCAACAAACACTTTGACTTTTTCCCATAAACAAGAGATTATGAACAAGAAAAATGAAAATGCCAATAAATGTATGGGAGGTATATACCCCTAATTATCAACAAGGGAGCAAAGGCTGGTATCCATTAGACTTAGGAGCCTCTTTGCACCATTGCTAGCTCTATATAGTGCTACTGGTAGAATCAGAAAGTCTTATTTATCTTTAATTTCTAGAATGCCCGGAGATACTATGCTAAGTACAACAAGCTTGGTATAACATCAAATACTACATGTCCTCGCATGTGAAATCTAAAACAGTCCAGTTTACAGAAGCAAGTGGCTACTAGTGTTCAGGGGTGGAGGGGAGGGCTATGGAGATAGACAGAGGGGTCAGAAGCTCAGGAGAGTTATTGACTACAGTAGCTAACAATGCATCACAGACCTGAAAATTTGTAAGGGAGTGTTCTCATCACAGAAAAGGAAGCATATCAGGTTTTTTTGAGATAGTTGGATGTGTCAACAGCATGAAGCTATAAGGTATCATATATCAAGATGTCATTTTGTAGTGTCATATATAGTTCTTGTCAATTCACAATGAATATAAATCTTTACATTGTGATTCTGTTAACTTTACTAAGTTGGGTCACAAAGCTTAGTACATACTTCATGTTGGTTATCAGCTTCCACAGAGACTGTGAATAGATTTGTGTCCTAAGGGTTTCCATTTTGATTATCCCCACCTCTAGACTAATACCTGGTAAACACGCCTTCCACTGGGTGATGAGATTAAAGTGACGGACTCTCGATCAACTAGGTCCAAGGCCTGGATGGCCGATGACCCAAACAGAAACTTCAGCCTAGGGAATACAAAGACACTTATTAGAAAGGCAGATTCTGAGTCACCTCGAGAACTTGACATGACGGTTTCTTCTCCTATCTTTTTGTGTGCATGACGATAGAGACTGAACCTGAGGCCTCATGCATAGCAGGCAAGCACTCTGCCACTGAGCCTCTGCACTCTCATTTGTTGTGTGCGTTGTTCCTCGATGCCATCTACTTTTTTTTACAGAGGGTTGCTAACTGGCCTGCGAGTTGCCTTGAGGCCAGCGCTGTGATTGCCAGCACACCAGAGCTGGCTTTTGTAAGTGGCGCTGGGATCGAAATCAGGCTCCTGTGCTTGCACAACATACAGTTTACAACTGAGCTACCTATCTAGTCAATCCCCACACTTAAAACAAAAAACAAATTTTAATTTGGGAAAAAATATTAACAAAACCCATGGGCTTGGGTTGGAGAGGATGGCTCAGAGGTTAAGAGCACTGGTTGCTCTTCTTGAGGACCCGGGTTTGATTCTCAGGACTCATGTGGCAGCTCCCTACCATCTGTAACTCCAGTTCCAAGAGATCCAGTGCCTGTCTCTAGACTCTGTGGGCACTGCATGCATGTGGTGCACAGACAAACATGCAAACAAAACATCCATACACATAGAATAAAAAATTAGAAAAAAAAACCCCAACCAATCCATGAAACCAAATCCATGGATTCATTTGCTCCCCCAAATAAGTGTTAATTAACATCTTGTTAATATTTCAGATTATTTTTGTGTTTAAAAGACTATACTATTACAACTAAAAAAAAAAGAAAGAAAGAAAGAAAAAAGCTCTCTTCATACTTCATTAAAGAGCTTCCAGACATTCTGTTCCTTTCTATCTCTTTGGCAAGCATTTATTCATCTCTTCCTCAGTCTGGGCTCCCTCCTCTCTTTCTCTCTCCATCCGCATGGCAGAGTGAGCCCAGGGCCTCATGTATGTTCAGAATACACTCTGCCTCTGAGCTACACCTGCAGCATGACCTCGTATGACTTACTGGTTTCTTTCCTGCTAATGTTTCTGTATCCTATTATTCGTGGAATGACTGTATGTATGCGCATGTGTATATGTACCTATGCATGTACAGCACTGCTTATAAAGTTTAAAATATAACATGTGTATTGCTTCATTTTCCCAGAATCTAATCTCACACACAACAGTACTAGGAAGAATTGAGAAAGCCAGGCGGTGGTGACGCACGCCTTTAATCCTAGCACTTGAGAGGCAGAGGCAGAGGCAGGCGGATTTCTGAGTTCAAGGCCAGCCTAGTCTACAGAGTGAGTTCCAGG
>NW_022196911.1:57445192-57469838 GCF_008632895.1 Mastomys coucha
AAAAAAAAAAAAAAAAAAAAAAAAAAAAGATTTATTTAGTCAACAAAAATAAGGATATAAGGAAATTTTCTGAAGAGCCTCTTAATCAGAGATAACTACTGTCAACTTCAATTATTTTAAAAATGGCTTTGTCTACTTCATGGCTTCTATGAACATCTCTCAAACACATGAACTATTTTATTACTTTTGATGGCTGTAAAAATAACTCTACACTGAAAGTGAATCATTTTTACTCTCTGTAAACTATTTTTGAGCAGGTTATTTCTAGTTTTTTTGTGTTGTCCTATTCAGTACTGGGCAAATCTGCTTATTGTAGAATCTTTATGAACATCACAGTTACCTCCTTGGGTAACAGACATTTTTATAAGTGGGATATCTAGGTCAAAGAATGTATATGCTTTAAAGCCATATTGCCAGTTGCCGGGTATGGTGGTTTGAATCAAGAATGGCCCCCGTAGGCTCCTATATTTGAATGTTTGATCCACAGCTGGTAGAACTGTTTGGGAAAGATTAGGAAGTGTGGCCTTCTTGGAGGAGGTGTGTCACTGAAGGTGAACTTCAAGGTTTCTCAAGGCTACCCCAGTTACCTCTCTCTCCCTGCCTTGTCCTTGTGGATCAGATGTAAGCTCTCAGCTGTTTCTCTAGCATCATGAATGTCTGCCTGCCTGCTGCCATGCTCCCTACCATGATGGTCAAGGGCTCATAAGCAAGCCGGACAGTTGTGGCACATGCCTTTCATCCCAGCACGTGGGAGGCAGAGGCAGGCAGATTTCTGAGTTCAAGGCCAGTGTGGTCTACAGCGTGAGTTCCAGGACAGCAAGGGCTACACAGAGAAACCCTGTCTCAAAAAACAAAACAACAACAACAACAAAAAATCATAAGAAAGCCCACAATTAAAAGTTGTCTTTTTTAAGTTGCTTTGGTCATGATGGTCCTCACAGCAGAACACTAACCCTGATACCAGGCTACCTTCCAATTGACATCTCTAGCAAGGCATTATTTATCCATACTCCTGTCAACATTTTTTTCCTGGGGTTGCTAGTTTTATAGAAGACATTATCTTTTAATTTGTATTTTATGATTATTAGTAATATTTGTCATTCCCCCAATATTTTTTTGGCTATTTGTATTCTTTTATTATTTGCCTATTTTCTTATTAATTTATTTTTAAAAAGGTTTATTTTATGTGTAAGTGCATATGTCTGAATATATGTAAATGCATTGTGCATTCAGGTGCCCATGGAGGTCAGGGAGGAATATTAAGCTTTTGTAAAACTCCCAAGGTCTGTGCTGGGAACCAAACCAAATGCTCTGAACCACTGAGTCTGTTCTCTAGATCTGACTTAGGTTTTTTTGTTCTTTTGTTTTGTTTTGTTTTAAGCCAAGGTCTTACATAGGTCAGCTGACCTCACACTTCTGGTGTGGCTGAGGGATGACCTTAAACTCCTGCTTCCACCTGCCAAGTACTTCCACTAAAAGTGTGCCACTGAGTCTGCTTTGTTTTTAAACGTTAAAAAAAAAAATGTGTGTGTAGGTGTTTTGCCTACATGCAGGCCTATTCACCATGTGTTTGCAGGGCCCAAAGAGGACCAGAATATGAATCTGATCCCCCAGAGCTGGAGTTATAGGTGGTTATGTGCCTTCTGAACAGAACTCTGGCCCTCTGGAATAGGAATAAGTCTTGTTTTTTTTCTTTTTTTTCTTTTCTTTTTTCTTTTCTTTTTTTTTTTTTTTTTTTTTTTTTTTTTTTTTTTTTTTGAGACAGGGTTTCTCTGTGTAGCCCTGGCTGTCCTGGAATTCACTCTGTAGACCAGGCTGGCCTCGAACTCAGAAATCCACCTGCCTCTGCCTCAATAGTGCTAGGATTACAGACGTGCGCCACCACTGCCCAGCTTAGGAGTAAGTCTTATCTCCAGCCCTCTTCCTATTTTTAAAAACCAAGAAATATACTAAAACTGTATAACTTTTTTGTAGATCAAACAAGAGTCTGTACTTACGACAAGAGGAGCTCGTCAGGAACTGTAAGGTGGGAACAGGAGAGTCAGTCATGTTAGACTAGTGAATGCAAACATGAAGATCTTATAACAACTATTCCAAATCACCACATAGGACGGAATCAGAACCTATACACCCAACCCACTGAAGTGATAATAAGAGGATCTATTTACTTAGTTAAAGAATCATCAGTTCCCAAGGATGAGGAAGGAGGGAAACAACAGCTAAAATACACTGGAGGCAAATACAAAAGGGGAACGTAACTTTCCAGACAGACCTCAGCAAGACGGATCTTCAGCTCTCGGTAGGGAGAACTGAGCACAGGTCTGGCACATACTCCAGAACCTACTATCCTCTTCCTCTACCTCCTGTGCACAGAGGCAGGAAGATCTCTGTGAGTTTGAGGTCTACCTATTGAGTCCAAGAACAGCCAGGACCATGTAGACAGTGCCTCAAAGATAAATAAATAAAACAAACAAGCAAACAAACAAGCCGAAGGATCATTCTCAGTTCCTTTCTTAGCTGTGGGCAGCTGTTGCTCCCTCTGGCAGATGACTGATGATGTTCAAGAAAGGATTTCCAGACTAGGAGAAAACACGGAAACCAGGGGGACTTGCTACTCGCTTCTCAACGTGGCTCTTGCAGAATCAGAATCAGCTCTCCTCTTTGTCCCTCCCCCACCCCCACCACGGCTGAGATGATCCCCCAGGTCTTCACCCTCCAGCAGGAGATTCACTGGGAATCAGACCCAGTTGACAGGGAACAGCACTGCCATGGGTGTTCAGCTAAGTCACCTAGTAAGAAGTACAGTGACATTCATCTGTAAGTCCTTGCTTGAGTTTTCTACTCTTAAATATGACAAGTACGAATCACCGCAACGAAGTTATAAAGACAACAAAAACAACAAAAGAATCTAGTTAGAGGAAACACTGAAGTCAGGGGGAAAGTTCCAACGACTATTACTAATATCAGAACAAACAGGCTAATGTAATAATAAAACAGGCAGGGGAAAATTATGAATTAAATGTAACATCAGAAATAAAAACCTCACAGAAAATCTGGAAGACACAGTTGAAGGAAGTTTCCAAGAAGCAGAGGCAGGGATAAAAAGATTACATATAGGAGATAAATCACTCGGGGACAATAAAGGACATGCTATAACCAAGGGAAAGGAATATTAGGAAGAAAAAAAAAACCCCAAATGTTATCAAGTAAGTTAACAGAGCCACATAGTAGAGTGGAAAACAAAACCAAGGGCTGGGAGATGGTGCACCTGCTAAGAGTGCTGGCTGGCCACTCTCGGAGACAGCTGGAGTTCCTTTCTAGCATCCATACTGGGTGCCTCTTAACTTCTGTACTGCCAGCTCCACAGGTCCCACTACCTCTTCTGGCCTCTGGGGGCTCCCTCACACATGGACATGTACAAACATATACATACAGAAGTAAAAATGAAACTCGAACAAAATCTTATCAGAAGCTTGAGAATCATGGTCATAAAGAAGATATAACTGGCTCTCTACACCCGTGGGACCAACATCTGTGGACTCAACTAACTCTAGATAAGAACTGAGGGCACGCCTCAGCAGTTAGGACGAAGAGGAGCCAGCCAGGTCCATGCCCTCGATGGCTCACATGCCAGTCCACAGGGATCTGATGCCATCTTCTGGCCTCTGAGGGCACTGCACCCACATGGTACCCAGATACACATGCAGGCAAAACACCCATACACACGGAATGTTTAAAAAGAAATGGAGGCAGGTGGATTTCTGAGTTCGAGGCCAGCCTGGTCTACAGAGTGAGTTCCAGGACAGCCAGGGCTATCCAGAGAAACCCTGTCTCGAAAAAGCCAAAAAAACAAAACAAAACAAAACAAAAACAAAAAAGAAATGGAAAGGCTAGGTACACACCTGTAACTGAGACACCCAGAAGCCTAAGGCATTAGCACAGGGAGCAAAGCCAGCCTGGGCTATACAGAGGCCACACAAAATCAAACAGAAACCAGCACCATCAACCCCTGAAACCTCTGAGCCTCTACTGAACATGCCATTTTCTCATTTTCCCTAAGCAACGCACTGTGAGTGACTTCAAACACATTAAAGTACAAAGGAAGGTAAGTAAGAGTTACATGCCACCCTAGCAAAGGAACTTGTGCATCAGCAATATCGGCAATCATGGATACCTAGGAACAACTGCAATTCAAATACCCAGAGAAAAGAAATGCCACTGACACAATTCAGGAGCAATGCTAGATGCAAAATGCTAGATGATAATGGAACAACGTTTTCAGATGTCTGAAGAAATGTTATTTCCAACATGAAACTTAATACCTTTGAATGCACAGTTCATGCCTTCTTTGGAAACCCACTGAAGTATGTACCGCATAAAATAAGACAGGTAACAATACACAAGTGGAGAAACAAGAGGAAAGTAAACTGTAGGATGTGCTAAACACAAGACCCATAACAGGAAGAGAGAATTCCCAGTTAACATTCCCAGGAAGGTAGCAGTAGTCCGATCAGACAGTAGCCAGTCCAAACTAGGTAAGTAGGAGGGTTCTTTGCAGATTTCTTTATGAAAATGTAACTGATAAAATGTCTTTTTTACCTTAACATTTTGAATGGAGACCCATGATAGTGGCAAAAAAATTGTTCAAGTAAAAAACTAAACAAGCATACAAAGCCAAGATGGTTATAATTCAGGGAAACCAAGTTACCCAGGAAGGAAATCATAGCTTCTACATGGTTCAGTTCCAACTCCTTCAAAATCATAAACGTGCAACCTGGACTTCTATTCTGCAGGGATACCAAGAAAGATCGGGGGTTTAGGAAGGAGTACCCAGAACCAATATTGAAAACTTTTCTACTGAAAAATAAACACGAACCGAGAGCCTGCTCCTGAGCTAGGTGGCCCCTTTAGTTATTGGCATATGGATTAATCAACAGCCCTGTTCTGGCAATGGTTCTGTAAAATTGATATTGTTCCAACGTCTCAGAACATCTGTGGTCAAATCCTGGAAGCAAGAGCTCACAACAGACTAACACCCCACAACTTTTTTAAAAATTAAAACATGTTTGAATGCCTGGTTGGCTGAATCTTTTACACATATGTAAAAGACCAAAATGAGTCCATTCCTTTGTTTACTTTTCTAGTCCCGTTAAAGCAGCAACTCAAACCCTTTCACAGAGCACAATGAATGAGCAGTTTTGAGCTCTAATTTGGCTATCATTTACAGACGCTATTTTTTGGAAGAGTGCTTGTAATTAGTCTACACTCCAAAAGCACACCCCCCCCCACCCCCGCCGCTCCATCTTTTTGAGACAGTCTTCAGCAGCCCAGTCTGGCCTAGCATTATGTAGTTGAGGTTGACCTTGAACTTCCCCTTCTTTTGTCTCCACTTCCCAAGTGCAGAGATAACAGACATGTGCCTAGTCTTATTGCGGTGGTGGGGAATCCACGGCAGCTCTTTACACGCTAGGCAAACCCTCTGACAGCTGAGCTACACTAGTAGATCCTCATTACTAGCTTCCCCTTTTGGTAGATCCTCCTACTCTGGTGAATAAGCAAAGATCATCCTTGTTCATTTTGTTGGAGACAGGCATAGGGCGACCTCTATAGGCCAGAGGGAAGAAGTACTTTTCAACTTGCCGATTTTTTTTTTTTTTTAAGGTTTTGCATCCCTAGAATGTCTTTAGTAAAATATACTCACTAAACAAAGTAAACAAGGATATTATTTTTAAACTTTGCATCACGGGTTGTGGATAAAGATTCTGAGTAACTCAAAAGTGCCTAGGCATCTGCCATTCCGCATCCCTGCCCTCGCCCACTCTTGGGTGTGTACTCTTCAAGCACCCGTGGTTCCCTCACACCGGCTCGCACTCAGGGATCTGAGGTCTAGTCGCTCAGATTCCTGTAGTTAGCTAAGCAATTTAACGAGCACAGGCTTCAGGGACAGAACCATGCGGAGTAAGAGTAAAAGCCCGCGGGCCGTACTTCTCGCGCTGTCCCGCACAACGGCGGCCATCTCGCTCAGGAGCTCCTCCACGACCTCCGGGAGCGTGACCGCCATAGCCCGCAGCCGGTCTTCTCCTCCGTTGCTCTGCGAAACCCCAAGCGCGCCGCAGGCCGGAGGCGGGGCGAGGCGGCGTGACGTCAGCACGCGTCATCGCGCATGCGGGCTGAGGGGAGTGTTGAGGGGGCGTCCCGAGCCAGCCGCGGCCAGCGGACCTCTGAGGACCGGTCGGCATGTTCCGGTTGCTTCGCTGGCGTCTGGGTCGAACCCTGCTGCGGGCCGCGGGCCGGCGGTGCGGGGGCTGTACGGCGCGCCTGCTGCCGGAGCGGGCGGGCGACGCGGGGCAGGGCGCGGAGCGGCTGCGGACCCGAGGCGCGCCGGCGCGGGGACATGGGGTGCTGCCGCTGTTGGCAGGTGAGCGGTGCGCTCCGGGCGGGGCCGGCCGGGCGGGGGAGGGGGCGGGGACGCGGGCACGGGCCGGTCCCGGTGACCTCTGAGCCGCTTCTCGCAGCTCTCGCCTGGTTCTCGCGACCCGCGGCGGCGGCGGAGCAGCCGGGAGAGGACGCGACAGACGAGACGGAGGCCGAGATCATCCAGCTGTTGAAGCAAGCCAAGGTGAGGGGCTCCGCTCCGGTTTCTAGAGGCCTGGATGGATAGGCCCTGGGTGGAAGGTTGGGATCCATCCAGGCTGGGCCAGGGCGAATCCCGCAGCAAAACCGTTGCAGTTGAGAGTGCAGGTGGGGACAGCACCTTCACATTTCCCTTATTTATTTATTTAGTATAAACGTATTGATTGAGGATGTTTTGCGGGGGTGGCTTTAATCAGCTAACCGCCAAGCCGAAATGACATTTTGTGCATAGAATATGTATGACGTCCCGAAGATGCTATTTAGTATCGTTTATACCTCTTGGTTTGCGTCTAAATCTGTTTCTCCACATTCCTATTTTCCCTCCAGGTTTATCTTACCTTTTCCAACGGGTTCAATATCGACTTAATGCCAACAGCGTCCAAATTTGTGTTCACAGACTGCAGTGTGTCATTGACATGCTGTCTCTATTGCAAGGCCACAGCTATCTCTCAGATTTAGCATGCTCGGGACTAAGCCCTTTTTCTTAAATTCCTTTCCCCAAATATGTCTTTAACAGTCTTCTCTTGCCGGGCGGTGGTGGCGCATTCCTTTAATTCCAGCACTTGGGAGGCAGAGGCAGGTGGATTTCTGAGTTCAAGGCCAGCCTGGTCTACAGAGTGAGTTTCAGGACAGCCTGGAGAGACCCTGTCTCGAACCCCCCCCCCCCAAAAAAAATCATAGTTCCTCAGGCAGACCCCTGTGTGTTTGAGACGAGCTTGCTCTACAAAGCAAGTCCAGAACAGCCAGGATTCTGTTACACAGAGAAACCCTGTCTCAAAAAAGAAAAAAAAAAAATAGTTCTTAAAGTGTGTTGTTGATAATTCCCAGTTACACAGCAATAAACACAGTTGCCATCAAATCCAGAACACTTCTCAAATCACCCCCCTCAATCCTTTCCCTCTTTTTCCCCAATTTTCCTCACACAGGTCCTGTTCTCTTGCCCCCAGCTGCAGTCCTTTCTCCATGCAGCAACATGAGTGATGGTTTGTAAATCAGATTGTAGTGCTTTCTTGTGTGACAGCTGAGTGACTTCTCCCTGTACCTGTGAGGAAACACAAACCCCTGTCGGGCTGCAGGACTGGAAGTGATCTAAGCCGCTGTCTCATCCTCCTGTGGCAGTAGCTGTGATCCAGCGCCCTCCTTCCACCTCTCCTTCCTCACACGTCGTCTGAAGATCCATTCTTTTCACCCATGTCTTTTGTCCATTTTGTTACATGGTTAACTCCTTAGTCACAGTCACCTTACCTCAGTTTTACTCTCATTTTCTTGAACACATTCCAGATTCCCCTTGTCATTCCTCTGGGGTTGTTTTTCTTCCACTTTTCATGAGTTTTAATTACACCTACTTGTCCTACCTGATTCCCTGTAATCTTCAGGAAAAGAAGAAGATGAAAGGCGAACAGCTTTGGTGAACACGTGCCAGGTGTGGTGGTCCATGCCTTTAACTGCCCACTCAGGAGGCAGAGGCAGGTGGATTTCTGTGGGTCAGGAGGCAGCCTGGTCTCTAACTCTGGAGGAAAAACAAAGTAAAGATTGCTCACATTCCTTTCGTGTGATCTGTTAGTTAAAACCTTGTTACATGAGCATGCCTAGATACAAGGGAGACTTGTTGCCCTGTCAGCTAGGTGACATGGTACCTGCACATAGGTGACATGGTACCTGCACATAGTAGGGATTCAGTACATGGTGAATGAATGATGTCCTCGAATGTTTTGTGATGAGTCTACTCTGCAGCAGAGTGCATCAGTTTCCTCACAGGTACTGTGTCCTTTGTCTTCTTTCTTTAGTTGAGCATCATGAAAGACGAGCCCGAGGCGGCTGAGATGATTTTGCATGATGCTCTTCGCCTTGCCTATGAGAGTGACAACAGGAAGGCCATCACGTACACTTATGATCTGGTAACTACTCTAACTGCTCTAACCAGTCTAGCTATAAAAGAAGGGTGCATGCCAAGAATGTGTTCTTGCTGACTGCCATGATGTCCCGATATCTCTAAGTTTTCTCTTCGTTTCATTTTTGTACCCTCCACAGGGTCACTTATAATTTCAAACCATAAAGAAACAAATAGCTTTGTACTTTTCAGTGATGATCTGGGTTGTAGTTTGTTTTTAACAGAATATATAAAATAAACCGTGTGCCTCTTTCACTATTGCTGTACTGAGCTCTTAGCAGATTAACGGGTGATGTTTTCTCTGTTTTGACCTTTTTTTTAAGATTGTGAAATAGGAAGAGTCTTTTACTTAAAAGTTGTAAATCTGTGTAAATGCAGCACTCTGAACTGAACAACCATTTGTAATTTGCTTTCAGATGGCCAACTTAGCATTTATACGAGGGCAGCTTGAAAATGTAAGTCGATTGCTTTATAGTATCTTGAATTGGTAGTGCCTCGAGGGAACTGACTGTTAGGGTATATGCTACTTCCTCAAAAAGGTCCCTAAAATACAGTGGCCAAAGATACAGGTGTGTTTCTTTTTAATTGATTAACCCACACATGCCAAAGATTATTAGGCATCTCTGTTCATATTAAGGTAAGTCTTCATCTGTGTGACTAAGCTGATTCACCTCCCGCCTACAAGAAGGGGAAAGGAGAGATTGCAGTGCAAGAGACATCTTATAAAATGTCTTAAAGGGGTTGATGTTCTCTCTGCCTGTTAGTGTTAGCCAGAACTTAAATTCATGCTATGATCATACCTCACTGTTTGCAATCTGCCCCGTTGGTTGAGGTGATTAATCTGTTGAAGTTAGTTTTCACTCATCACAGGGTACTTTAAGGTATATAGAGGATGTGAGGTCTTTGTCTTTTGTTCCCTTTATAAAAATCTTAATGTTCCACACAGGTACATGCATGCACACACACACTCACATTAAATTGTTACCTAAATTAAGAGTCATATGTAGATGGTTTTAAGAAAATCTTTATGCTTTTAGGCAGAACAGCTTTTTAAAGCAACAATGAGCTACCTGCTTGGAGGAGGCATGAAGCAGGTAAGGACTTCACCAAGTGTTGCCCCCTCATCAAAGCAGTTCATAAAATGAAAACTCCCTATCTTAGAATTTCTGTTGTTGTAATAAAACACCGAAAGTAACTTGTGGAACAAAGGATTTATTTCACCTTATACTTTTTGGTAATGGTCCATCACTGAGGGAAGGGAAGTCAGGGTAGGAACTCTAGGCAGGTGTCTGGAAGGAGGAATTGAAACACAGGACATGGATAAATGCTGCTTATTGGCTCACTTGTGTGGCTTGCTTCCTGTGGCTCACTCAGCCTTCTTTCTGTTACTACCCAGTCTCACCTGCCCAGGGGTGACACTACTCACTCATGAACTGGGCCCTTCCACATTAGTCATTAATCAAGAAAGTGCCTCAAGCTAGTCAGTGGTGGTACACGCCTTTAATCCCTTGGGAGGCAGAGGCAGACGAATTTCTGAGTTTGAGGCCAGCCTGGTCTACAGAGTGAGTTCCAAGACAGCCAGGGCTATACAGAGAAACCCTGTCTCAAAAACCCAAAAACAAAACAAAACAAGAAAGAAAGTGCCTCATACTTGCCTGTAATCTGATCTGATGGCAGCCATTTTTCATAATTGAGGTTTGTCTTCTTAGATAACTATAGCTTGTATCTAGTTGACCAAAAAAACCATCCAGGATACTCCCTCTCACCCCAGACCCAGCACATACATACTTTGACCAAAAAGGTGGCTATTTCACCCCCAGACCTATATAAAAGTAGCTAGTGTTTCATTAATTCTGAGTAGTGATTGCTAAAGAATTCATAGCTGGTTAATTCCTTTAAAAGGTGGAAGGCTGGCTTTCAGGTGGAATTCATTATAGAAGTTGAAAATATAGAAGTTGAAAAAGTAAAGAAATCTTTACTTCTCATGAATTTTCTTCTTCTTTCTTTCTTTCTTCCTTTTTTTTTTTTAAATTATCCCAACAGGAAGATAATGCAATAATTGAAATCTCTCTGAAACTGGCCAATATCTATGCTGCTCAGAATAAGTAAGTATGGTCAGAATATAGGCATAGCCGTGGTCAGGTAGAAGAATAATGAGCAGAAAACTCAGACCTTGGGATATTCTATAATCTTAATTTACCTGTCCATCATCCGGGTCTCCAGAAATCAACTCAAAGTGTTGCGTTTCTCAACTTTTTCCAGTTTCCTCCTTTGGTTTTCATTTGCCTCATCCCTGTAACTGAATTGTGGTAGTTTATCAAGTATTTGCTTCTTGCTTGAAATAAGAAGGGAATTAGAGTCAGAACTGTAGTTAACTCTCCGTAGAAGCAAAGGGAACAGTATAAAAAGTACTTGAGGATAATACACTCAAAGAAGCCACTCCACCAACAGAGGAAGGAAGTATGAGGTGAAATGGTGGTAATTACTTCTGGGTTATCTCCTTATTCATTCTGGAAATAACTGGTATCTTAGGGTTTCTTTTGCTGTGATAAAACATTAAGACCAAAAGCACCTTGGGGAGGAAAGGGGTTATTTGGTTTGTGTATATATAAGGAGGGAAGTCAGGACAGGAACTCAAAATGGACAGGAACCTGAAAGCAGGAGCTAATGCAGAGGGCTTGGAGGGGTGCTGCTTACTGCTTTGCTCAGCCTGTTTTCTTACAGCACCCCAGACCATGAGTCCAGGGGTGGCACCAGCCATGTCAGTCACTAGGAAAATGCCTTGCATGCTGTCGACAGCCCACCTTATGGAGCGTTTTCTCAGTTGAAGGTCCTTCCTCACAGATGACACTAGCTTATGTCTAGTTGACATAAAACTAACCCAGCATGAGTGGCTGTAAAAGGAATTGGTTGTTTTGTTTAAAGGTTTTCAAAGCACTTGGGAATAATCATCAGTAGGATTTTGGAGGGGGATATAGTTAGTAAGTAGAAGGAAGTCTGGATGTTATGAAAAATAATGTCCCAAGGGGTACCTGGTAGGTTTATGCCAGGGTATGCCCCAGAATAATTATACCATGCAATAGATCTAGTATAAAGGGGTTTATTGGGGGACTGGATGGGAGTGAGGGCCTAGAGAAGGGGTAGAGGTACACATATAGGCAGACAGCGGGAGCAGAGAAACGAGGACAGAGAAAGGATCACCACAAATATGCACACACATACTCATGCACTCGGTCAGACTGAAAAGAGCAGAAAGGGAGAGAGGGAGACTGGCTGGGAACAAGTGGGAACAGAGAGAGTGAGCTCACAGTGGGTCAGTCCTGTATTGCAGCGCACATCTGAAGTACCTGCTAGGTCCTTGGGAGGAGCCTAGTAGAATTCCCTGTAAGCTAACATTGGATATGTATAAGGAAGTGCTTTTTTAAAAATAGTAGATAAAATTGAATTCTATTTATTTATTTACTTACTTATTTTAAAGATAGGGCTTCTCCATGTAGCCCTGGCTGTCCTGGAACTCACTATGTAGAGCAGGCTGGCCCTAAACTTTCACTTGTATTGACTCTTGAGTGCTGGGATTAAAGGTGTATAAACTATGAATTTTTGACACAATTTTTTAAACTTTACTTTTTTACTTAATAAGTAAAATTAGTTTACTTATTTACTTTACATCCTGCTCACTACCCCCCTCCCAGTTATCCCCTCCCACAGTCCTTTCCCCATCTCCCATCCCCTTCTCTTCTGAGCAGATAGGGGCCCTACTGGGTATCCCTCCCCCCCCCCCCCCCCCCCCAATCCTGGTGCTTAAAGTCTCTTTGAGACTAGGCGCTTCCTCTCCCACTGAGGCCAGACAAGGCAGCCCAATTAGAAGAACATATCCCATGTACAGGCAACAGCTTTTGGGATAGTCCCCATTCCAGTTGTTCAGGACCCACCTCACCCCATTCCAGATGTTTAGAACCAAGCTGCACATCTGCTACATATGTATGGGGAAGCCTAGACCCAGCCCATGTATATACTTTGGTGATTCAGACCCTGAGAGCCCCAAGCGTCCAGGTTAGTTGACTGTTGGTCTTCCTGTGGAGTTCGGTCCTCTTCAGGGCCAGCAATCCTTCCTCCCATTCTTCTATAAGAACCCCCAAGCTCCATCCATTGTTTGTCTGTGGGTGTCTGTATTCTGTCTGAGTCGGCTGCTGGGTGGAACCTCTCGAGGGACAACATGCTCCCATCTGCAGGTATAACGGTATCATTAATAATGCTATGGATTGGTTATTGCCCATGGATGAGTCTCAGTTTGGGCTGGTTATTGGTTGGCCATTCCCCCAGTCTCTGCTCCATCCCACATGGGAAAGGGGGTGGGGAGGGGGATTGGGGAGGGTTCAAGATCAGATAAGGAGAGGGACAGGAGAGATGGGCAGATGGCCATAAGAATGAATGGAAATCTGTAACTGTCATGGATGGAAAGGTACGGGGCATCCCCAGGACAAGAAAGAGATCTGGGATAAGGAAGGCACCAAGAATCAATGGGGGTGACCTTAGCTGTGACTCAAATCATTAGGGATGTGGAACCTGAAGAAGCCACACCAACCCACCCACAAAACTTTTGACCCTAAATTCTTATAAAGAAGAAGAAATCTATCAGCTACGTGAAAGGCTTTGGAAACAGTTTAGATGTTGCCAAAAGCTAGAAACACCCATGAGGCCTTAAGGACTCTTGTCTTAGGTTTCTTTTGCTGTGATAAGATACAGTCTGTTGGGAAGCCAAGGTAGAGAGTTAAGGCAGGAACTAAAGCAGAAGCAGGAGGAATGATGACTACTGGCTTGCTTTTCTTAGTTTGCTCAGTTTGTCTTGTACACCCCAGGACTATTTGCCTGGGGTCACACCACCCACAGTAGGCTAGGCCTTTCCACATCATCATCCATCAAGAAATGTCCCCCACAGGCTTGCTTACAGGCTAATCTAATGAGGCATTTCCTCAGCTGACCGTCGCTCTTTGACTCTAGCTTGTGTCATGTTGATAAAAACTAGATAGCTTGATTGACTCTTTGTCACCTGACACAGAAACATATTACTAATCTTTCCTTTCGAACTTGTCCCCAAGATGTTAATATTACAAAATAAAACATAACTTGTTTTTTGTTTTTGCTTTTGTTTTGTTTTGAGACAAGGTCTCTACATAGTCTTAGCTGTCCTGGTACTCACCATGAAGACCAGGCTAGCCTCCAAATCAGAGATCCATTTGCCTGCCTTTTGAGTGCTGGTATTAAAGGTGTGTGCCACCACACCCAGCCTAAAATATAATATAACTTTTAAAAGTCCCAAAGTCTTCTAAAAAAAAATTGAAACACTTTAAAATTCAGTCTCTTTAAAATCTCCAGCTGTGCGTTTCTGTACAACCCACAGTAAGTTATATCCTTTCTATTCTAAGAGGGAAGAGCCAGGGCACAGCTGGGATCAAAGCAAAACCCAGTTCTTCCCAGCAGTATAAATAGCTCTTATGTCTGAGATTCAAGATCCTCCAAAGGGCTCGGGCAGCCCTGGCTCTCCAGCTTTCCGTCACTACATACATGGCTTATAGGCTCAGGCCAGCTCCACTCCACATCTGCTCTTGTCCTTGGTAGTTGTCCTGTGACAC
The DNA here is from genome assembly GCF_008632895.1 of Mastomys coucha. Lineage (NCBI taxonomy): Eukaryota > Metazoa > Chordata > Mammalia > Rodentia > Muridae > Mastomys > Mastomys coucha. The sequence continues at coordinate 57,459,350 of NW_022196911.1, forward strand.
TAGTCTCCAGTATGCTGGGGGTCTCCCCTGCAACTGAGCTGCACTTTCACCATTGTGCATGTACTCTCTCTTCAGGGACCCCACCCTGTCATAGAGTGGCCAGCCCTAGCTGCTACTCATGACACCCCCCCCCCCCCATGTGTTTAAAACCAGTACCACCAGGGTGACCCGCATCACCAAGTTTGGCTGTCAGCATGAGATGCTACCTTGGCTCCCTCTGGACCACAGCTCAGTGTGTTGACCCTCAGGACATAGTCCTAGAATATTTCCCCTTAATAATGCTGGTATTAAATCACCCCTTATTCCTCAGCTTCAGCTAAGGAACTTTGCTGATTGTCTCAGGAAAGCAAAGGTTTCACTTCAGAGGTGCTGGTTTCTTGTTAATCATAGATGACGTTTCAGCTCCAGCTGATGAGAAACCAAGATTGTTAATAGAAAACACCACACGAATGGCCCTGATAGTCTTTGTTTCCCTCAAACTTCACAAGCCAGGCCTCCTGCATCTGCAATTTTACAGCATTCCTGTCTTCTCATCTCCTACAACAACCCATTAAGTCCTGAGCACTGAATGGCTTTCCCAGCCTAAAGTTCACATGTCCTTCTGCAATTGCCCCCAAAACATAGTCAGGTCAGGTCTTAGGGTTTCCATTTTTTGTTTGTTTGGTTGGTTGGTTTTTGGTTTTTTGGTTTTTTGAGACAGGGTTTCTCTGTGTAGCTCTGGCTGTCCTGGAATTCACTCTGTAGACCAGGCTGGCCTCAAACTCAGAAATCTGCCTGCCTCTGCCTCCCAAGTACTGGGATTAAAGGTGTGCGCCACTACGGCCCGGCAAGTCTTAGGGTTTCTTTTGCAGTAGTAACACAATGCCCAAAAGTAACTTGGGGAGAAAAGGGTTTATTTTACAACTCTTAAGTCATACAACAGCACTGAGGGAAGTCATGACAGGAACCTGGAGGCAGGAACTGGAGCAGAAGCCATGAAGGAGCGCTGCTTGCTGGCTGGCCCCACATATTTGCCTACAAAGCCAGTCTGAAGGCATTGTCTCAGCTGTTTCCTCACCTCACCTGGCATGGCCTTCCATCCTTTTTGTCTCTAGGTAGAATTCAAAGGGGAAGAACATGGTATATAAATCGGGAATGTCTCTGGAGAGTTCTATTTTGGCGGTGGATTTAGGGAGAGAAGTAAGAATAGTTTACTTTAGATTTTTAGCAAATATGTGCTGAGAAATAAGACATTCAAAGCCAAAAGCTTTTATAGAATCCATTAGTAATTATTACCTAAGTTACTCTACTTTTTTCATGTTTTATTAAGGGAAGGAAGTATGAGATAAGAGAACACATTGCCAGGTTATGGGGCTAAGAGATGTTGACTGAGGGCTCTTGTTAGCAGTACTGGAGAAAAAATGTTGCGATAGGGAGCTGCTTGTAGGCCTTTTATTTACTCTGACAGAGTCTTGTTGGCAGACTCCCTTGCCATGGGCTAGAGGCATCTCTCCTACCAAGATTTGGAGCTGGAGAAGGAAAAGGACGCTTTGTTCTGAGGATAAAGTAGAACAGTGGGTCATCACATCCCTTCTGGCAAAGCAGCAGAGAAGAAGACATGAGCTTTATAATGCCAGGTGTGGCAAGAAGGTAGATCATACCTGAAGCGGAACTAGAGTTACAGAAAGAGTTTCTCCATGTTCTTGGCATGTCTGTTGAAACTATCCCGTCAGTCTGTGTCCCCATGTGTCCTCAGTTTGTATGTCAGGCCTTCCTATGCAGTAGCTGGTATTTTGATTTCCATGGGGAAAATAAAAATTAAAACAGCTTGGGAGAACTTATTAAGCCCCAGAGTTTTCCAGAAGAGCATGATGATAAGAGTTGGGACCCTCAGGTTCAGGAGTCTGAACCCCCAGGTCAGGAGTTGCCACGTGGAGACACAGAAAGACTAATGGCTATACAGTCCTGAGAATGTTGGCACCATCCATTAATTTCCCTTAAATCGATGACTTTAAAACAAATAAACTCTAAAGAAGTGCAGATGGACAGCTAGAGCTGGACTTCCCTCTGTTGATAGTGCTCAGAGCAGAGCTGAGTGGGACAAGGTCAAAGGTGAGCAGAGCTGATTGACTGCTGACACTTGTTTCCAGACAGGAGTTTGCCCTCGCTGGCTATGAGTTCTGCATCTCAACTCTAGAAGGGAAAATCGAGAGAGAAAAGGAGTTAGCAGAAGATACTATGTCAGGTAGGACACTTGACTTTTTTAGACATTGCATTTTCTCCATAAGTGTTTCCATTGCTGGATATTTATTAAGGGAAAGAGCCTACACTGGGGGGCGGGGCACGGGAAGGGCAAATTACCCATTTTGGGTAGTCAGTGGTTATCCTAGTACCATGGGTTTGAAACAAGGTATCTTGTTTAAATGACTTGAGTACTGTTTTGAAATTTTCTAAGCCCCATAGGTGACGGGTTCAAAATTTCTCTGTTAATTTCTGCTACATTTATAATCTTGGGAAATTGACAAATATGAAGGGAAGTCTTTCCTTTTTGTTCAGTCACTTACTAAAGTAGAGCTGAATGAGCGAGCACTTCCTTGCCAGGTACCAGTCCCTAGATTAGAGAGGAAGAAATGAAGCTAGATATGCTGCAAGGTAAGGACAAAGAGCAGGTGCTGTTCCTGCAGGCTGGCTTCACTCAGGCTTAGAGCACAGTGGGGTGGGAAGTGTTTAGGCTCTGTATTTGGGTTCCTTCCTCTGCCTTCCCCTACTTGAGACAGGGTCTCACATAGTCCTGGCTGGCCTGAAACTTGCTATGCAGATAGGCTGGTTTCTAATTCTGAGATAACATTGTCCCTGCCTCTTGAAAGCTCCCAGATAAGGTGTATGCCTCTACACCCAGTTTTTGTTTGGGTTTCTTACTTGGTTTGAAGTGCTAAAAATTTTCAGATTTCATATTCATTGAGGGACTTGTTACACACTGACGGTATGCCAAGAGGTAGCAAGATGCTAGGAAAGCATGGTCAAGTTCTCATCCCTAAAGCCAGGCACCTGGAAGAGTTGTCTGCGTCCTGGCGTCTTCTGATTTCCTCTTGAACATAGTCAGGTTCTCTTCTCTGTCACCGCCCTTGATCAGTGTCACCATGTCCAGCCCTTTACCATCTTACTCATTAGTAGTGTCGGTCATGTGATCACTGTCTCCCACAGGAAACCGTGTCTCTCCGTTTCTCGGACATCTCATTGACCTTTCCCCTCCTGTTGCCTATTTCCTTGATGGTGGCTCTGTTCAGAGGTATCCTCACCTGCTTCTCTTTTCCCTTTGGCTCACCCCTAGGAAATGGCATGTAGTCCCATACCATTTAACTACTATATTTATATGTCCCAGCTGGCATCCAGACAGCAGACATATGGTCTGGTTTTATATTTGCCTAGACTGTTTAGTGGTTAGCCAACAGTAGACATGTCCAATATGGGTCTCTTGATTTCTGCCACTCAGAAGTTTCTTCCCTGCTCAGCCCTAGGTTAATGACACCAGTATCACCCAATGGCTTGGGCAGAGAACCTAGGAATTTTCTGATTCCCTCCTTATACTGGTCTACCAACATGTTAAACTGGATCAACTATGAGAATACATTCACATTAGATGACATATGCTTTTGCTGGGATGATGATTTCAGTTTTTCCTGCTTCCTTTCCTTTGCCTCCTCAGTGAATCTATCACCACGCAGCAGCAGGCAAACTAACCCTTTAAAGACCTCATTGCTTCCCTAGTGCCTTTGGTGTTTATACTCCTTACAGGAACCTGGCTTCCCCCCACCCCCCGCATCTGAGGCATTGTTATCCTCTCTCTCACTCTTTTCCCTGGCCCTACCCCTTCTGAACCTACACCATCTCAAGGCCTTTTCATCCCTGTCTCCTTCCTGGATGGCTCTCAGCCCAGCCTCACTTCCTTCAGGTTTGAGTGTCCTGAGGCCTCTCCTAACAAGCATCCCACCCATCTTGGAGTCACTCAGCCTCTGATTCTTCTTCACCATCCTTGAAGTAGAAGTAAGAGTGCTGTGTGCTTGTTTCTGTATTACCAAGAGAAGTACTTTTTTGTTAACTGTTTTTAGTATTTGTCTTCCCTACCAAAGAGCAATCAAGATACTGTTGTATTAAATCCTTAGTGCCTGGAAGAGAGCCTAGCCCCTAATAGGGGCTCAGTAATTACTGAAAGATTAAAATTTGGCAAAGAGCAGTAAGTAAATGCAATTTAGAACAGTATAGAGGAGCTTGAAGAAACCTTGAGAAAATATGAACGCGGTCCAGCCACAGAATGAGTCATTCGCCATCCATATTACTAGAGTTTTTTCCTTCTTTCCTCCATGCTCTGTCTGTCTTTCTGTTCTCTATCCCACCCCCACCCCCGCACATGGGATATTTGCTGTATAAGCCAGACTGGCATCAAGCTTAAGGCACTCCTGCCTAAGCCTCATGATTAGTGTGAGCTGTTGTGAGTTTCCTTTGACTTATCTATCTGTGCTGGTCTCTGTCTGTCTCACTTACTCTGTCACGTGTATTCCAGGCTGGCCTCAAATTTACTGTGTAGTTGAGGATGACTTTGTACTTCTCAGCATCCTGCCTCCACCTTCTGAGTGCTAGGATTATACCATACCTGTTCTATATTGTGGGGTTGAGCTAGGAATAGAAAAGCACTTTACCAAATGAGCTGCATTTTTAACCCCTTGCTACTAGTTTATTAAGAGGATAAAGCTCTTTCCAGCTCCAAAAATAGTTACTAATTTTCTAAAGAAAATTCTGGAAAGCATTATGAAGAAACATAATCCTATTGCTAAGAAAGAGCAGCTGTTTACTTTCTATTGTAACTTGACTTTTAATAATATATTATGAAAATGTGTTTCTAGGTTTTTTGGCAAAAGAATTCTTGGTGGGTATGGAAGCTTGTGTGCGTGTGCGTGTGCGTGTGTGTGTACACTCTTGCATGTGCTCATATGGAAGGACAATCTTGTATGCTAGTGGACTATCTTGGGTTTTGTTCCTCAGATGTTGTCCATTGTGTTTTGAGGAGACAGGTTTACTCACTGGCCTAGACCTTGCCTAGTAGGCTGGCCGGCCATGAAGCCTTAGTGATCTCCCTGTCTCTGCTTCCCTAGTGCTGGCATTGCAAGCATATGCTACCATACCTGGCTTTTTAAAGTGGGAATTCTGGCATCAGATTCTGGCATGGTGAGTGACTTAGCAAATCAGGTGTAATGTCTCATGCCTCCATTTTCAGCATTTGGGAAGCTAAAGCAAGAGTATTGCTATGAGTTTGAGAACAGCTTGAGTTCAGAGTGAGACTGTCTTAGCAAAGGAAGGGAAAGCTGAAGCAATAGCTTAGCCCATCAAGTGCTCACCACTCAAACATTAGGATCTGAGTTCGGGTACCAGAACCTGTGAAACAAGACAGGCATTGAGATGGATGCTGGGGGAGCAGAGACAGGATCCCTGGGGCTTCCTGGCCATCCAGCCTAGCCTAATTGGTGTGTCCTAGATCCCAGTGAGAAACCTTGTCTCAAAACCAAGGTGGACAGCTCATGAGGAACAACACTAAGGTTGATCTATGGCCTTTATTTGTAGGCATACCATTCATATAACATATACCTGGCACATAACAAAAACAAAATTTGTGTGTGTTCTGTGTGACTAGCCCTGTACCAAGAGGGCATTAGTGAAAATGACATTAAGAATGGTCGAGGGCCCAGCGCTTGGGAGGCAGAGGCAGGCAAATCTCTTGAGTTCGAGGCCAGCCTGGTCTACAGAGTGAGTTCCAGGACAGCCAGGGCTATACAGAGAAACCCTATCTCAAAACCAAACCAAACCAAACCAAACCAAACCAAACCAAACCAAACCAAACAAAACAAAACAACAAAAAACAAAATTAAAATTAAGCTCTGAATGATTTAAAAATGTAGACATGAAAAAAACCAAAAAACAAAAATGTAGACATGTTTTCTTTGGTTGTTTGGGATTTTAAAATTTATAGTTCATTTGTGGTTTTCTGCATATTTTATTTTTATTCTGAATATTTTTTTCCAATTCAATTTCTACAGCTCACATTACAGCATTAGAAGTCAAATGTATTATAAGACTTACTTTAAAATAGCATTCCCTTGCCACACCTCACTTCATCTGTGTTCACCTAAACTAATTTCTTCTGGCACTTTTTCTATCTGTGTGTGTGCACACATGTGTGCTTACATAGGTGTGAGTACTTGTGAGTGGAAACCAGAAGTCAACCTTGGTATCATTCCACTGTGTGATGTCCTTGACATGGAGTTTGCCTATTTGGTTCTGCATGCTGGCCAGCATCCCTGGGGACCCGCCTCTTTCCGCCTCTCCTTTAAGTGTACCACACCCCTTGCTGTTTCAGATGTGGACTCTGGAATTGAGCTCAAGTCCTCTGGTTTATGTGAGAGGTGCTTGCCGACTTGTTTGCTTTTTTTTTTATTATTATTTATTTATTTATTTATTTATTTATTTTGGTTTTTGAGACAGGGTTTCTCTGTATAGCCGTGGCTGTCCTGGAACTCACTCTGTAGACCAGGCTGGCCTCGAACTCAGAAATCCGCCTGCCTCTGCCTCCCAAGTGCTGGGATTAAAGGCATGCGCCACCACTGCCTGGTTGCATTTTTCTTGAAAACATAAAATTATCATTTCCTAGTTTTAATTTTTGGAAGCTATTAACTTATTGAAGAGTTAAGATTACAGTATTTACTTCTGTTTACATATGACATATAAATAACATTACTTGCTGAGCCAAGTAACATGATTGTATAATTTTATTTGCAATTTTTTTTCAGCATTTTGTTTCCTTTGGAGCTTGCTTTCTTGTTGCTTTTAGAACTTATTTTGAAATACTTTTATTATATTCATCTATTTATATATGTATGTTCATGCCCAGGCATTCATGTGTGCCATGGTGCGTCTGAAAGGTCAGTGGACAACACATGGGCTTTGTTCTCACTTTTCTGTTGCTGTGATAAGGCACCATAACAAAGACAACTTGTAGAAAAAAGAGTTTTGGGGGTGCTTATGGTTTCAGTGGGTTAGAGTCCATGGCCATCATGGCCAGGAGCATTGCAGCAGGCAGGTGTGGAGTGGGAACTAATTTGGTCCGGTTAGTTAATCTCTTGATCTCTAGTAGGAGATTAAGAGCAATATTCTCTTTGGAACTTTGGAATTAGATGAGTCAATGTATATAAAGCATTAGAATAGTGCAACTCAGAAGATTTTGATTATTAGTTTTTATTGTCATAAGGCTGTGTGCCCCTTCTCCTTGAAGCACATTGATTTACTTCTGTAACCCTGTCAGCCTCATTGACAGGCTATACATGTCTTATGAAGTAAGACTATCATTTGTTTGTGCTTTTCTTGGGGTGGTAGTGAGTACTGCCATCAGAGGACAGACAACCCCGGGCGTCAGTTTAGACAGACAGTGTCTCTTGCTGCCACACACACTAGGCCAGCTGGCCTCAGAGTCCCACGATTTTATTAAGTGTGTATAAATGAGTCATATAGTCTGTGTTCGTTTTAAGGTATCTTTATGCTATGCGTGATAATATATATTTCATTTTCTTTTATTAAGCTTTAATTTTTTTTTTTTTTTACTTGTGTCTATGCGTGTGGATAGGAGCTCATAAGTGCAGGTTCCTGAGGAAGCTTTGGAACCTGTTGCATAGGCACTTGGATGTTGGGAATTGAACTCTATACCTGTAAAAGAAGCAAGTGCTCTTAACTGTTGAAGCATCTGTCCATCCCAACTTTTAGTAATTTTTAATAAATACTGAGTAGTTGTTCTGTGCCAGGCATTGTTTTTAAATCTGAATAGCAGACAGTGAGGCAAAGGCCCTGTTCCACTGTAGCACAGGCCCTGAGAAATATTTTCAACATTCAAGTCAGGCAGGTTATCTAGCACTCATCTTTACGAATTCCTTTTCATATTTTTCTTCCTGTTTTAAGTATCTAAACATTTTTAATGTTTAGCTTTTTAGCTTATCTAGAATTTACTTGGAAAGTTGATCACTAGTTTCTTACAGGCAGTTATCATTAAGAACAGTTTTCTTCAGAATTTTCTATTTGTTGGATGAGTCTTTTAACAGTAAACATTGTTAAATTATACTGAGTATAAATATGTGGTGACAGCGCACACTGCTACTTTTATAAAAATTCCCTCAGTTTTCATGTGAGTCAAATGGAGTCACTTTGTCAGTCCCCTGCGTATTTGGGGAAATTATCATATGAATAAATACAGTAAACATATACTGTTTACTGTAGACCTTAGTAGGGAATGTCAGCTGAGTTAAAGGAAGGACAGTTCCAGTTTCAGATAAGGGGTGGGCTGACCTGACTAATGGGTGGAAGGCTCACTGAAGTCCCACCTGTGCTGTCTCTTCACTGTTTTGGCTGTTCTGAGGTTCCCTTATAGCTGGAAAGCAGTTTCCAGGACCTCATCCCAAGGTGGCCACAAGAAAAGTGTTAGGTCAATGTTTCCTGAAGGCCTGCACATAGATCTGTCCTTCTCGTTGACTGGAACTGGATCACATGTCTTATCATTTTTCTCTCTTTTTTAAGGCAAAATTGGAGCCTTTTAGAAAGATAAAATAGGCCTGGTTTAGGAATGCTGGGGATGGTGTGATGGCTCAGCATAGACACAGTTACTGTGGGGGCTGGAAAATGTCCTGGGGTGGGCTTTCCCATTATACCTATACCCAACTTCCAGGGATTACATTCAGGGTGCCTGCTTATTGTGCAAGTATCTTTACCCTTTGAGCTGTCTTTGGTGGCCCCAAAAGAGTCCTAATGTGGAGATTTGGGGCAACTCGTTTTCTGAGCAAACTTGTAGAGGGAAAGTTGTGCTTTCAGGGACATAGATGAGGCAGTATCTGAGTGGGGCTGGATTTTCCTGAGATAGGGATTAGTCCTCCCCTATCTCCTTACATGGGTCTTCTGGATGTGTTTGGTCAAGTTCTTGATCACACCAGCCCTTGGCAAGAGAAATGTGATGGCTCTGGTTGGTTAGCCTTGGCTAGTATCCATTCCCACTGAGTAACTTTGTTTTCCTCCGTCATGACAGCCAGCCTGTTAGTAAAGAACTGTGAAATACTGGGCCTTCACTGAGGGCTGTGGCAGGGCTCCAGCATGTTCTGTTAAGTTTGAGTCAGTGAACACTCTACTCAGCTGTTTGCTTTTCACTTGATACTGATAGCATTCCGAGGTTTACAGTTATGGAGGTAGAGAATAACAGCATTTGTTTTCAGACAACCGTGTGTCTGCCTCTTTCTTTCTTTCTTCCTTTCTTTCTTTCTTTCTTTCTTTCTTTCTTTCTTTCTTTCTTTCTTTTTTTAAATTTAGTTCATTGGCTACCAACATTAAATAATGATTTTAGGGAAATCTTATATATAATTTGGTACCAAACTGAAAAAATAGATTTTCTCTGTATCTAGAGAAAACTAGACTTGCTTGACGGTTAATGTTTAGTGTGTTAATGTTTAGCCTGCTGCTGGACAGCACTTGATGCCACTGTATGCAGCACTTGTATGGTCACTATTGAATTGTACTGACACAGTTTCCATGGTTTATGCATTAGAATGATCAGGTACTTGAATATTTTGGCAATATTTTTCTTTATTACTCACATTTTAAAATTTCTTCCATCTTCTTTTTTTCCATTTTTATTTTCTGTGTTGGTGCTTATATGTCATGGGAACCATATAGAGGTCAGAGGGTAACTTGTGGGAGTGAGTGACCACTCCATTCTGTGCATCTCTGGGATCGAAGTCTGCTGTTCAGGCTTAGCAGCAAGTGTCTTACTCACTGGGCCACCTTGTTAGCCAGCCCTCTTTTCTTTTCTAAAGGCTACTTTATGTTTTATTTATGTATGTGACTGTGTGAGTGTATGCCAGATGTGTATGGTGGGTGGCTATGGAGGCCCAGGTATCAGGGGTCCTGGAACTAGAGTTACGAGTTTTGAGCTGCCCATTGTGGGTGCTGGGAACTGACCATTACGAGCTCCTGAGCAACACCTGCTCTTAACCTCTGAGCCATTTCTCCAGCCCCTTCTGTTTTCTTGATTTAACTCAGAAATCCAAGCACATGAAACATTAGTAAGACAATGAATGAAATATGAGTGAATGAATTTGAAATCTGTACCTACCCAGAAGAAAGTTACATAAGATTTTTCATGTTGATTCCTTCCTCCCCCTTCCCTTCAGAGTTTCATTTGTTTTCATATTTTAAACCAAAATACTTGTGAAGGGTTAATCTATTTAGGGATATAGTATTTGTTTTCAAGAGTGTTTAAAACTTGGAGCCTGGGTTTTAAGCATCTTTTACTTGAGCCGGTAACTTAACATCTTTATTCTTGGTTTCCTCATTAGTAACCCAAGAATAACAACTGACCCCAGCTGGGCAGTGGTGGCACACACCTTTAATCCCAGCACTTGGGAGGCAGAGGCAGAGGCAGGCGGATTTC
>NW_022196911.1:57469848-57486095 GCF_008632895.1 Mastomys coucha
AGAAAACCAACTGACCCCATAGACCAGACCGCACGCTCTGGCTGACTTGAGCTGGGAGTCTTCTGGCTGTAGTGGGTGTGGCTGCCTTTCTCAGCCAGGTAGGCCTGCCCAGTGAGTCCTAACTCCTCCATGGCTTTTGTCAATTTTATTAAACAGTTCAAATATACAGTTTTAGGTTTTGTTGAGTTTTTCCCCTATATTTTGTTTTGTGTTTCACTATTTCTTTTTTAATCTCAGTTATTATAATTACCCCCATCTGGGATTTATTTTGTTCTTTATCTAGCTTACATGAGAGTTTAGGTTACTGATTTAAGAATTTTCTTTTCTGGGCTGGAGAGATGGCTCAGCATTTAAGAACATTGACTGCTCTCCCAGAGGTCCTGAATTCAATTCCCAGCAACCAAATGGTGTCTCACAACCATATGTAATGGAATCTGATGCCCTCTTCTGGGGTGTCTGAAGACAGCAACAGTGTAAATAAATAGAGTTTTCTAACTTACCTGCATCTCATAAATATTGGTATATTTCCATTTCAAAGTATTCTCTAGGTTTTGTTTGTTTGTTTGTTTTGTTTTGTTTTTTTCAAGACTGGGTTTCTCTGTGTAGCTCTGGCTATCCTGTAACTCACACTGTAGACCAGGGGGGCCTCGAACTCAGAAATCCACTTGCCTACCAAGTGCTGGGATTAAAGGCATGAGCCACCACCACCCTCTGTTGTTGATCTCAAGTTTATTCTTGTGTGACAGAGACAGGATGCTGTGCACACTCAGCCTTTCCTGTGAGGTTTGTCCTGGCAAATGTAATATTCAGGATCTCTCTAAGTATCAGGGATTGAACTTTGGGCCTCATGCATACTAGGTTCTAGGTAGAATATTTGGAATGTTTCTTAAGTCTGGCTGGTTTATAATGAGTGTTGCCTATGTTTTTTTTTTCTCCCCTGACTCATTTTGTTTAGTAATTAATTATATAGTGATCTTTTTTAAAAAATCAAATTTTTATGAGCTCCTTAACCCCCGACTCCACCAAGCCCAGCCACTGTCTATCCATTTTTCTGATAACCACCTCAGAGTTCCAGGACTCTTTATTGCAAATTATCCCTTCACCAGAAAAACAGGTTTCCTCTAGTTACTTCTCATATATTTTAGTTTATCTATCTCTCACTCATTCTTTGCTGAGTATCAAAGTACAAGATTTCCAGAAAAGTAAAATGTGACATCTTTAACAATCTTTTTTACCTTTCTCCCATCTTGTCAAACTTTTACCAAGGTGCTTTAGGGTCTTTTTGTTTGTGTTGTTCTTGTTAAGCTTGCTCAGCTCTAATTACTATCCTGAAATTAGTCATTTACCTATTTATTATGTATATACCAATAAGCAATACATGGAAGGTCTAATATGTTTTAAGCTTTATACGAATGACACATTGTACAGTTACTTCCTGTGGTTTGCTTTTCTGTTGAGCATTTTATTGTGGAGACTTCTCTCTGCTGAAATAGGAAGAGAGCTGTGCTCTTAGCTTAGGGGCCTTTCGATTGCTGAACAGCATATCTGCTGGGTTGTCTGTCCAGAGGGTGACATCTTTGGATTGTTACATGACTATGGATGAAGTGAGGGATGAGGCCACCTTTTACTGGGAAGTGCAGGCTAGGGCAGCCCTGACTACTTTTGTAGCGTGGTCCTCTATGGTATCCATAGTTCTGTTGCTGGACATAGAGGATTTTGTATGTGTTTCACTGTGAAAAGTACTTCTTCTTCTTCTTTTTTTTTTTGGTTTTTCGAGACAGGGTTTCTCTGTGTAGTTCTGGCTGTCCTGGAACTCACTCTGTAGACCAGGCTGGCCTCAAACTCAGCAATCCACCTGCCTCCACCTCCCAAGTGCTGGGATTAAAGGCGTGTGCTACCACTGCCCTGCAAAAAGTACTTCTTATTGAACATCCTTAGAACTGCTTGCACATATGCGGGGTCCTCCCCAGGGATACTCACCTTTCTTCTGGAGTGTGTATACTTACTAATTATTACTAAATTGTATACCTGAGAGTTTAATCAGTGCTGATTCTCTGCCCCTGTTCCTCTTAGACTTAATATTGTTTTAATATTTGGGAGATAGGGCAAGGAATTTCATTATGGCTTCAGTATGTGTATCTGCTTGTTAGTAAACTATAATAATTTTGTATATTGGCTGTTGGGATTTCCTGTTAGAGAATTGCCTTTGTATTTTTCTCAATTGCGTGTTTATTATGTTTGCATCTGTTTAGAGGTTTCCGTTGTATAGCACTATTTTTTATTGCTGCTGGTATCATATTTGTCAAGCACATGCTCCACTCCCCCCATCCCCTTTGCTCAGTGTTTAAGTCAGTGCTTCCCAGCCTTCCTGATGCTGGGACCTTTTAATGCAGTTCTTTGCGCTGTGGTGACCCCAACCACAAAATCATGTAAGTACCTGATACACAGGATATCTGATGTGTGACCTGCAGGGGGGGGTCGCAATCCACAGGTTGAGAACCACTGATTTCATCCATCCATCCATCCATCCTGCTTGCCTGCCTGCCAGAATTTTCAAACTGTTACTTGTGTGTGCCACAGAGCAGCTGTGGGGTTCAGAGGACAGCTTTTGGGAATTTCTTTCCTACTGCACCAAGGCAGGGTCTCCTTTGTGTCTGCTACTTTGTATCTTCTAGACTAACTGGCCCAAGAGCTTCTGGCAGTCTCCTGTCTCCACCTCCCATCTTCCTTGAACAAGTATGTGGAATAGGCTCAGCCACTGGAGACTACTGAACAGACTCAAGAATCCTTGCTGGGTACAGTTTTGGTTTTGTTTGTCTGTTTGTTTTTTGTTTTTCTCCTTAAGCCAATGTAACTTTGGCTCCTGGCATTCTGGCAGGAGATGGACTGCTAAAAGCAGGTACATAAGTCAGCGTTAGGTATGCACCATTACATCTAGGTTTTTGTGGGTTCTCATATTATCAGACTTGTGTACAGGCACTTAAACCATTGGTCATCCTGCTGGCTAGAGTTATTTTTCTTAATGGCTTGTGAGAGTTATGAATTTGAGTATCTTATATTTTGGTATTTAAGTTTCTAGCTAAGCCATACAAAGGGATCACATGGTTTTCTCTTTTTGAAAAGGGCCATCTATACTTGACAGCAAAGTCAGTGTCACTAATGAGGGCTCTAATGTTTACTTAATGTTTCTTGTGGTTTAAATAGTCAAGCCTGACCACTTAAGAGTGGCGGTTCTCAACGTTCCTAATGCTGCAACCCTCTAATATTGTTCCCAATATTGTGGTGACCCCTAACAAACTTTAGCTGCTATTTTGGGTATTTGATATTCCTTTTGCTCTAAGGGGTCATCTTGGTGGCCAACAATTAAAATAATGTGTTACTCTTACGTGGTTCTGTTATATCACAGGCATTGACTGCCAGCTGCCATCGGGTTTCCTTAATGGTTCTGCATAGCAGTCAGGCAGCCTAAGTTTGGCCTCTGGCCTTCTTTCTCTCCTGCTTTTCTTTCAGTGAAGTCTAGAGTGATGTTAATGTTTTTAAATTCTGTAATTACAATTGACACTTTATTATATCTTCTCCCATATTCACTTCAGTCCCCTTGTTTTCTTTTCTTTTTTTTTTTTTTTTTTTTTTTTCTGAGACATGGTTTCTCTGTATGGCTCTGGCTGTCCTGGAACTCACTCTGTAGACCAGGCTGGCCTCAAACTTAGAAATCTGCCTGCCTCTGTCTCCCAAGTGCTGGGATTAAAGGCTTGCACTACCACCGCCCGGCATTTTTTATTCTTTCTTTTCATTTGTTTACTCATTGAACTAGTCACTGAAGAAATGAGAGCCAACCCTTCTGTGAGGCATTAGGCTGTGGTCACATGACCTCCGGTGGAGGACAGACATTGTAAACGTCCAGTATGTTGGTAGTGTCTGCAGGTGACAGTGCTCTGTACATCCTTGCATTGTATAAGTGGGATATGCTGCATATGATGCGAGGACTTAAGATCTGGCTCTCCATTTTGCACAAGTTGAAGGCCTTAATTTCTGGATTCATAGGCACTCAGACCATTTACAGAGGCAACAGAAACTAGGCTCACACGTATTCCATTTGGATTTTTAGCTAATTCTTAAACTTGTGGCCCTTGGGAACTCCGCTATGTCCAGCAGAAAGATTCCCAATTAATCAGTTATATTCTTGGAAGTAAATGCCTTAGATTAGATTCTGCTTTTCTCCTCTATTACTGTGTTCTGGGAAGTGCTGAATATGACATCAGTTAACTAAGGAAAGTTTCAGTACAGCAGAAATACCAGGATGTTCCAGGTAGCCAGAGATACTCTTGGTTCTGTAGACAACTCTCTGTTTGTAGGGGTGGTGCTGGGGAGAGGCTGCTGGGGAGAGGCTGCTGGGGAGAGGCTGCTGGGGAGAGGCTGCTGGGGAGAGGCTGCTGGGCTCAGGTCTTCTTAATTCCTTTATCTCTTTCTCTCTCTTGTTCTTTCTCTCTTCCTTCCTTCCTTCCTTTCTTTCTCTCTCTCTCTCTCTCTTTCTCTCTCTCTCTTTCTCTCTTTCTTTCTCTCTCTCTCTTTCTTTCTTCCTTCCTTCCTTTCTTTCTTTCTTTCTTTCTTTCTTTCTTTCTTTCTTTCTTTCTTTCTTTCTTTCTTTCTTTCTTTCTTTCAGAATCAGTCCTGTGGTTTTAGTAAAGAGGGTTAGAAAGGGGCCATGCCTGGCAAGCAAGGAGTGAGGTACCAGCCAGGAAGGTGGGATGGGCTCAGGCTCTGGGATTCGGGAAGACTGATGTTCTAGACGGGTCCAAGGAGACCTTGTCCTGGCAGCAGCTGAGAAAGTGCCAAAGGGAAAACTTTAGGCATCGCAGCCACAGGCTGGACCTGCAGGCTGAGGGGCTGAGGCTATGAGTGCACAGTAGCTTGGGGTGGTCTGGAATCACTCTGAGGCTACCTTGGCTTGTCCACCTAGATCATCCACTAATCCTGATCCTGTTTGTTGCTTTCCATGTCCACCTCATTGACCTCTCCATCAAGTGACTCATAGTCATTCATCTCATTCATGTCCTGCATGTCCTCCTGATCTTCATCATCCTCTTCTTCATAGTGCTCTGAGGCAGGCTTGCCAATAGGTACCAGGTTGTTGTCTTTCTCTGCAATGCTTTGGAGCCAGGCTTGCTGCTGCTGCTCCTGCTGCTGCAGCTCTTTCTCTTCCACACAGGGTCGATCCAGATTAAATCAGTGTCTCAGTCACATGAGGGCAGAAGGAAGGGAACAAGGTGGACATAGCTCCTAAGTAGCTGTTTGATTTTGACCAATACATTTAAGCTCTCTGAGCCTCAGTTTCCACATCGCACCAAAAGCCAGCAGCTGGCGGTGACCCGGAAGTGCTTCTGCTCAAATATTTTTAGGGATCGGCTTTTACTAGTGGAATTTCTATACTTACTTTATTGATATGTACTGTTGCTGCAGCACTTCTCAGACTCCATCCTGTAAACCACCCTTTTACACTAATGTAGGAAATGTACGGAGCTGTTCTTGTAACCTACAACATAATGCCTGGTTACCCTCTGCAGACTTGAGAATTCCCTTTGCTTTGATTTTGAGTATAGGCATCGGTAATGAATCTTGGTTTCCTCATATTCTGGTTTTAAGTAGCATATGTTTTTCCTGTGATTGGAAATAATATATGGAAGATACAGTTAAAGTTTGGAGAAATAAATATGCTCTTCTTGGGTTCAAATGTCCCTCTGGGGTCTTATAAATGCCATGAACTTCTTATTCACTTTTTTATTAAGCTGTCTGATTTTTCTTCTTGTCTAATGTTAGCAGTTCCTATATTCCAAAGAATCATGTTTCCTTGGGGTGAAGAGTTGGCTCAGTGGTTAAGAGCACTGTCTGCTCTTCCAGAGAACCTGGGTTCCTTTCCCAGCACCCATATGGTAGCTCAGAATTGTCTATAACTCCAGCTCCAGGGGACCTGATGTTTCCTTTTGACATCTAGAGGCACCAGGTATACATGTTATCACAGACATGTATATATACATATACATATATACATACATACATGCATATATACATGTAAAATACCCATATACATAAATAGAATAAAAATAATCATTTTATTTCTTGGAAAAAGAAGTCCCTTTGGGTTAGTGAAATGACTTAGCAGGTAAAGGCAGTTGCCAGCAAGCTTGAAGACTTTGTTTAATTCCTGCAATTCATAGGGTGAAAGGAGAAAAATGACTCCCATGAATTTCCTGTAACTCACACGCCTGTGCTGCCTTTACAACATGCCCTGTGGGTGTCCTTTTTTGGGCTTCTTTATTGGCTTGTTGTAGGTTTTTACATCTACCACCCTTCCAATCCTTATTCCACCCCAATTCCTTCTAACCTCCCAACACTAGGTAGGAGAGAAGGAAGGTTTGAGGGGAAAGGGGGCATAGACCTCTTTAGCAGCCTCTAACCTACTGATTAGGGTCATCAGGTTCCTTGGGGCACATCCAGTCTCCATGGTCAGGATATCTCCAGCCAGCAATCTAGCAAACCAGTAATAGAAAACACAACAGCAGTCGGGGCAGTAGCCACCCCAGGCTCTCTCTAGAGTTCCCAGAATTAAACTGCAGCTGCCAAAAATCACATCCCCTTAGAGCATGGGACAGTCATAGTTAAGGGCTGTGGAAAAACTGAAGCAGCCCCATATGCCACACTTGAGATTAAAACAAAAATATATTCACATAACATACTTGTTTTTTTTAAGAAACCAAAATTTTTACTATATGCCACCTTATAAATTTAAGTCCATTTTGTACCCAGTGTGAAGTTGTCTCTTGACAGCAGGCAGAGAAGCCTTTTCATACTTTCTGGAAGTTTGTTTTTTTTTTAAAGATTTATTTATTTATTATTATACATAAGTACACTGTAGCTGTCTTCAGACATCCCAGAAGAGGGTGTCAGATCTCATTACAGATGGTTGTGAGCCACCATGTGATTGCTGGAGTTTGAACTCAGGACCTTCAAAAGAGCAATCAGTGCTCTTAACCACTGAGCCATCTCTTCAGCCCTGGAAGTTCTTTTATGGTTACTTTTTTCTTTCTTTCTTCTTTTGAGGCAGGGTTACTCTGTGCAGCTCAGGCTGCCCCAGAACTCACTATGTAGACCAGGCTGGCCTTGAATTCACAGAGACTCTTCTGCCTCTGCCTCCTGAGTGCTGGATTTAAGGTGTGTGCCCATGCCTGGCTATAGTGCTTTTTCATTTGTCCCTTAGTCACAATTTAAAAACTGTTTATTATTATTAAAAATGTATTCATTTAAAAATACTTACATATATGAATGAATGACTATTTTGCGTGCATTTAAGTAAGTATACGGTTTGTGTGCTTGGTGTCTGGAGAGACCAGAAGAATTGGAGTTATGGCTTGTTAAGGACTACCATGTTAAGAGCAGCAGATTTTGTAATCACTGAGCCATATCTCTGTCTCTGACTTACTTTATTTTTAGTTATGTGTATGTGTACATGTGACACATACATAATTATGTGTATGTATATGTGTATGTTGTATATGTATGTATACACACAAAATAGTCTGTGTGTAGATATGTGCATGTGAGTGCAGGTGCCTTTAGATTCCAGAAGAGGGTGTTATATCACTTGGAGCTGGAGTAAGCCCAGCGTGGCTGCTGGGAACCAAATGTATTTGTGGTCGGAATGTGATGAATTTCAATGATATTTTAAAAATATTTCTTAGAAAATATTACTAGTGGGGTGGTGGTGGCACATGCCTTTAATCCCAGCACTTGGGAGGCAGAGGCAGGTGGATTTCTGAGTTCGAGGACAGCCTGGTCTACAGAGTGAGTTCCAGGACAGCCAGGGCTATACAGAGAAACCCTGTCTCAAAAAACCAAAAAAAAAAAAAAAAAAAAAAAAAAAAAAAAAAAAAAAAAAAACAAACAAACAAAAAAACCAAAAAACAAAAAAAGAAAATATTACTAGAGTTGTACCTCATTAATTGCACTTTCTGCCTCCTCTCCTTTACATATAGCAGTAGTAACTGTACCCTAGAATTGCTTGTCATTTGTCCTTGTTGTCTGCTTGTTTGGTTTTGGACCCAGGGACTCCTACATGCTAGGCAATGCCAAACCCTCTGTCTTGTCTCTTTTTCTTTTCTTTCATTTTTTTTTTGGTTTTTCAAGATAGGGTTTCTCTGTGTAGCCTGGCTGTCCTGGAACTCACTCTGTAGACCAGGCTGTCCTTGAACTCAGAAATCCACCTGCCTCTGCCTCCCAAGTGCTGGGATTAAAGACATGTGCCACCACTGTCCAGCACCCTCTGTCTTTTTAAGTTATACTGATGAATTATGCACTTTATAGTTGCATGATTTTAAAAGACCATTTAGAAAATACAGAACCATTTAAAGACATTAAGTAGGCCATGGCAGGACATGCCTGAAGTCCCCCCAGGACCCAGGAGGCTGCATGCTGGAGGACTGCAAACCGTAGGCCTATTTCAAGGAAGGGAGTGTAGCGAGGGTGGAGATAGGAGGGCGCCACACTTGGCCATGCCAAAATATTTTCACATGGGTTCTGGGATTTGAATGCCAGTCTTCATGCCTGTCAAGTGTACACTCTTATCTACTGGGCCATTTCTCTAAACCTCGATTTCTGAGAAGACTTTATGAGTCCCATGCTGCCCTCACTGTGTAGTTGAGGGGAACTCTCCTTATCCTCTCACCTCTACTTCCTAATGCTGGGATTATTGGTGTATGCTATGCTGTGTATGAGTGTATGGGCAATGATATGCTGTGGTCAAACTCAGGGCCTCAAAAAAGACAGTCAAGCATCCTGCCAAATGAGCCCCAGCCCTCAACGTTGTTATTGACCTTTGATTAAAAGCAAAAGCAAATTATTTTTAGATGTCTGTGGGTTTTTTTTAAAGATTTATTTATTATTATAAATGAGTACACTGTAGCTGTCTTGAGACCACCAGAAGAGGGTGTCAGATTTCATTACAGGTGGTTGTGAGCCACCGTGTGGTTGCTGGGATTTGAACTCATGACCTTTGGAAGAGGAGTCAGTGCTCTTACCTGCTGAGCCATCTCACCAGCCCCTAGGTGTCTGTGTTTTAAACTTCATATTTTTTCCAACTTTCCTAATCTGATAATATTCAGACTTCTATGCTTATCCACCACAACTGTTACTTTACTTGAACTGTCTCTTCAGTAACTGGTCATAGTGTTACTTAGTAACAAATATTTTCAAAGTTTTGTATGACATTTGTAAATTTCCTGGAAACCTTAAAGGATGGAGAAGGAATGATGGCTCTGTTGGTGAATTTCACTGGCCATCTTCAAGTGATGTGTGATAGTTTACTTAACTAAAATTAGCTAATAAGCTGAGGCAGGGGGATTGATAGAAGTTTGAGGCACCTTAGGCTATAGAAAGCAAAACAAAACACCCAGAATCCTGTTTCTAGTTCATTGTGAATTTTGAATTGTTCTAACCCATCACTTTTCCTACATTATTTGGGCTGTATCTGGAGGTCTAGTAGTGGCTGATACTGGGCACTGATGTACAATCTCCTGCTCTTCATGTGGCATCAGCTCTGTGAAGTCTATAGTCAGTTCTGCCAGTGCCATACTTTCCCAGTCCTTAGTCTTTGAAAATTGGATCATGTTCTTTCCATTAAAGAATTCTGAGTATTCTTGGTTTCTTCCCCATTTTTTCTTAAGCCCTAAAAATAACGTTCATTGGCCCTAGACTTTTTTGCGGTTAGCTCATTCTACTTCAGGTGATTCAGATGAAGATGATTATCTTTTCTGAATACTAGTTCCCAATTTTAAGATAGTCAATATTTAACTTGATCTGTGGACTCTTTAATCTACTCAAAAAGGAGGGAGGTCCATGATTTCAGGCAGCTACTTGTCACTTTTGTCATTTAATTTGTTGTCAATCTACCCGAACAGTTTCTTTCTTTTCTTTTCTTTTCTTTTCTTTTTTTTTTTTTGGTATTTTTCGAGACAGGGTTTCTCTGTGTAGCCTTGGCTGTCCTGAAACTCAGTCTGTAGACCAGGCTGGCCTCGAACTCAGAAATCCGCCTGCCTCTGCCTCCCAAGTGCTGAGATTAAAGGCGTGCGCCACCTCCGCCCAGCCCGAACAGTTTCTTGTAGCTCAGAGTTTATGTAAGTGACCTGAAGCATTTAGTGGAACCTGGTAGCCACAGTGATGAAGTATAGTGGCTTCCTTTTTGACCTTTGTATATAACTTCTATTACATCCTCACCATACTTTTATTTTTCTTTTAGAAGAAACAGCCAATACTTACCTCCTCCTTGGCATGTGCTTAGACTCTTGTGCACGCTACCTGCTATTCTCCAAGCAGCTATCACAGGCACAAAGGATGTATGAAAAAGCCCTGCAGATTTGTCAAGAAATACAAGGAGAAAGGCACCCACAGGTAACAGGTGAAACAGTGTATGTCAGCCAGGCCTGCCCGGTGGCACAGGTACTCTGAAGAGGGTCAGAAGGTCACAGGTTCAAGGGTGTCTGGCAAAGTTGGTGTGCTCCCATGCCAAAGGGCTGGGGTATATTTCAGCAGTAGAGAGCTTGCATGCCACTGGTAAAACTGTACATTCAGTGACTAGGGTCAGTTATGGATGTAGCAAGGCATTGTGAACTGTCAGAAGGAATGAAGGTTGATATCTAGATGTATGGTGTCCTTCCACTCCTCAGTCTGTTCATTTTCTTTCCACCAGCTTTCACTATTCCCAACTATGTTTCCAGAAGGGTTTGAGCTTGCTGACTAGTCACTGGCTCTGCACAGACCCTTTTATGAGTCATGGTTTATACAGTAGTCTTTGTACAAGGCAGGCTTTTAACCCAGGGTCTGTACTCAGCTTCAGAATATGTAGCCTCATGTTGACAGTGGTTTGTAGACTCTTAGTGAGAATCTTTTTTTTTTTTTTTTTTTTACCTCCTGGAGCTGAGGACTAGACCTAGGGGCTTCTTCCATACCAGTCAGAACCTTGTAAGTAACTGTCTAATTCAGATATAAGTATCTTTTTCCTCTGTGTAACTGGGAGGTGAGGAAGTAAAGACTTTGAATTTGGGGGGGTGGGGTGGGCAGGACTAGGGATTAAAACTAGGGCCTCATAAATTCTAGGCAAGGGCTACCACTGAGCTGTGGCCATAACTTCTAAAAACACTATTACGTAATTTTTCAAAGTGGGCAAGACAGTATATTTAGAATATTAAATGTAGACTTGAACCAGGTGATACTGCTTTAACCTCAGCACTCAGGAGGCTGAGGCAGAAGGATCTCTGTAAAGTGGAGGTCAGGCTACAAAGAAATCTTGTCTTGAAAAACTAACAAAGATTAATAGAGAATTGAGATCATCTCTGCTTCCTCTGGCCAAAAAAAAAAAAAAAAAAAAAAAATTCTTGGGGTAGGAGTTGATTGCTCTGTTTGATGCCTGCAGTCCACCAAGTAAACAAATTAGACTGAACATGGAATATTTAGGATTAAATGCAGAGAGCCCAAGGCATGTCATTGGGGAATAGTTAAGAAGCAAGCCTAGAATTCAGAGCACCGTCTGTGTTTCTCAGTTCCAAAGTCATAATGAGACCCTCCATAGGACAGGTGATCTGTTTCTTCCCAGGGAGGGTTGGGATTAGAGCAGTAGTGCCACTGTAATATGGTGGAGCACTCGGTAGTGCTGGCTCCTCACTCCAGGTCTGTCTGGGGCAGAACATCCTGCTCCATTCTGAGTCTTCATAGGTACTTGCCATAGTGTGCAGTTGGCATTGTCTGCAGCAGTGTGATCAAAAGATACCTGCAGTTTGTCCCTCTAATTTTGTGGAATTCTAGTAATGTTGAAGACTTGTATGTATGTAGTGTTAACAAACTTCAGGTTAATGTTCTGCATAAGTGTTTGTAAAGAAAAGGCTCTTTTTTCTTTTTTATAGACCATTGTGCTGATGAGTGACTTGGCTACTACTCTGGATGCACAGGGCCACTTTGATGACGCCTACGTTTACATGCAGAGGGCATCAGATCTGGCAAGAGAGATCAATCACCCTGAGCTGCACATGGTACTCAGCAATCTGGCAGCCATCTTGATACACAGAGGTGGGTTGCAGTCTGAGGAAGTTTTCATCACTGGGCTTTCACGTTAGAGGGGACAGCTGTCAGTGGTTCTCAACTTATAGGTGAGGCCCTTGGGTCAAAGGACTCTTTCACAGGGTTGCCTGAGACCATTGGAAAACACTAATGTATACATTATGATTCATAACATTAGCAAAGTTACAGTTATGAAGTAGCAATGAAAATAATTTTATGGTTGAGGGTCACCACAACTTGAGGAACTGTGTTAAAGGGTCACAGCATTAGGAAGGTAGAGAACCACTACTGTAAGTTAAAAGGCTGGCTAGTACTTAAAAAAAGGAAAAGAAAAAAAAAAAAAGGCTGGCTAAGTAAGGGTAAAAATGCATGTGTTAAAGTACTATTTTGCTTAACTCACAAAACTGTCATATTTCTGCACGACCAAATGAAGGCAGAGAATACTTTGCAGTGATAGGTCTTTGTGTAGTATTTTATAGACTCTGAAGTGTTTTCACAGGTATATAATTCCTCGGTGTTCTGAAGCCACAATATGATAAAACATCAGTTTCCTGCTATTCCATATTACTTGGAGCTTCTAAACTTTCCATAAACCTGGAAACATAAGTCTCTATTGCATGCAACAGTATGTTTGTGTTGTGAAAGATTGTGAAATCTTTGGCCAAGGGAGAGCCCACTGTAACTCCACAGCACTAAGTACTTTAAAGCTGACCCCTACTGTACGCTCAGCTTCTCTCACCCAGCTGCCATGTCTGCAAGACACCAGACAGCACTAGATGTCATTTTTGAGGCATCCAGCAAATCATACAGTGGTTCCTAGTGAAAACACATATTTTCTTCTCCCCTTTCTTTGGGTTATTTTAGAACGATACATACAAGCCAAGGAGATCTACCAGGAAGCGCTGAAGCAAGCAGAGCTGAAAAGAGATGAGGTTTCTGTTCAGCACATCAGGGAAGAATTGGCTGAGCTGTCAAGGAAAAATAGACGTTTGACCTAATTCTGTTAAGCTATACAAGTTCATTTTGTTGTAGAGAGGGTAACCTCTGATAACCCAAAGGAGTAACTGTTCCTTCGTTGTCTGGACCTTAATCAGTGGTGTAAATCATTGTTGAAATTCAACGTTCTTCAACTCAGCTTCGGTGAAGGACAAGTTGTATACACTGCCACTTTTGTTTCTAAATTTATTTGATTTTGAGATGGGTATCTCTTTGTGTAGGATGGCCTGGAGATTGCTATATGCTTGAAGTTGGCCTCCAACTTAGGGTACTCCCTCAGCTCGAAAGTGCCTGGGCCTACTTTTGTTTTTAAAAGTAACAGCTTTCACCCTGTACTGACTGTGTATATAAGGTGCAGTCTGTGCTCATCCAAGAAAATTGTAGACTACCATTGGCCAGGTTCCTCACAATACGGTCATTACACCTTCCATAAGATTTTGATTCATGCTTACTCTTCTCTGTCCGTTTCTGGCAAACAAGTTACTTGGATCATGACATAGGAGGATTTTAGTGAGTTCTTCTACACACTATTTTATTGAAGCATTGTGAGATTTAATGACTGTGAGGGGGAATGATAATTCTAGTTGGCCACCATTAGGCAGCATTCACTTCTAAAGTGGAAATGAGACACTTGGACTGGATACCTGTTCATATTTAACTACTAAAAGTGGTGGTGGCAGAAGGAATGAAGCCACATGAGTGCTGTCTGAGCATTGGGCTTCCTTTATAAGCACAGGCACACAGTGGAGTCAAGTAATGCTACTAGCTCCGATGTGCACTGTGGTAGTGTGCAACCACTGACCTGGATCCTATTTAGTTCTGCCTTTTTATTTTGCAAACTCTGTATTCACAGCTGTGAAATCTGAAACCAATTAGATTGTCTGTCTGATGACTTTATCACTGCCTCAGAGTATATAAATAGAAGATACATGGATGGATGCTTTTATCTTTGCAGTTTGGTAAATGGCCGTTTGCCTGAGAGACAGTTTTTCTGGGTGCCATGAAGGAACCCCAGTGGTGATGGCATGCCCGAATTGCCAGTGGATTTTGGTTCATGTGTTTTTTGTACTGGGAGAATCTTCATAATAAACTAGAGACTACACAATTGTATGTATTCTAATAATCTTTGAATCATAGAAAAATAATGGCCAAGTTACTAGACAGACATACTAAGGTCCAAATCCTCAGAGCCACACCAGAGTCTGTTGTGCGGGGAGAGCCCCACATTCTGTTTGAGTTCATCTACCATTCACTTCCTAGCTAACCACATGTGATCCCACTAACCATGAATAACCAGATAAGAGTTCAGTCACCTTTGCTTTGAAAATGTTTTTACTTTTTCATAATTCCAGAGTTACCCAAGTTAGGTGTTAAGCTTTTTAATGTTCCATGGTGAATGACCTCATGCCCTGTGGCTGGGAACACAGTCTGTGTGTTTTCCCAGCAGCATTCATTTGCACTATTATAAAAAAGGCAGTGAGACAACGGGACTCATCTCCTTTTACTGATTACAACTTTAAACAATTTACATTTAATTTCATATTAAAGTTTTAAACTATACCATGTTACTAGGGTTTTCAGGGCTTAAGTGTATGTAAGACAATCACAGAATATGAAAATTTAAAGTGTATAAAATTTCTCACTAAATAGACTGGAAAATTGTCAGACTATTACCTCTGCTGGAAGACCTTGATTTAGTTGCATGTGCATGTGTTACAGATATAGTGTTGGCCCACAACAAATGCTACACCTTGATTTGCAGCTGACGTCATAGACTCAGTACTTGCTTCTGCCCCTAGTATCACAGTAAGATATCCTCCACCTCTCTAGGTAAACTCAGTGAGGATTCCATTCTGTTGTTTAGAACTAAGAAATGATTCTGGATTTCATGTTGTATTGTCATGAACATGGCACAAGCAGCCTTCAGGAGGAGCTACAGGGGTAGGTTAACAAGCTAGGCTGACTGGTTCTTAGATGAACCCAACCTGAAACACAGTAAGACAGTCAGGGTCAATCATCATCATCATTTTTTGGGCCAGTTGACAAAGTGACTTACTAATAAGTTCTAGACCGTGACTGTAACTTGGCAGGGGGACACTTTCAGCTGTAAACCTAATCAGAACATTTAGTCTTCATTGTTGTAAAGGTAACGACTTTACTAGTGATAAGAATCCTGTTCTGGCTGGTCCAGAACTCATTTTGTAATCCAGACTAGCCCTGTACTCTTAGTGATTTGCCTCCTGAGTGCTGGGATTAAAGTTGTATGCTATGATGCATAGCTAAAGTTTAAGATCTCAAATGTCTGTCTTTCTTACTTGCTAAGTTATATGGACAAATGCCTAGCCTGCATCTTCATCTATAAAAAAGGGATCAGAAAACCTGTGGTTTTAGCATAGATAGGTGCTAAGAGGTGCTCCGGCAGTGGTTCTAGAAGTTCAGATCTCCTGAAGACCTCTTTTCCCCTTCTAGTCATAGTGGCATTATCCCCAAACCACTAAGCATCTGTATGTGTGCAGTGGAGGAAAGTCTCAACAGCATGATGAAGCCATATGTGAACAAATCCAACTCACAGCAAGCAATTCTTAATAAAGGTGACCCTCCTACAGTACCATAATTAGTTTAAAATTCAGTCTTTAAATTACTTGCACCTTAAGAATTTGTGAAATGAAAGGGTATTCCCTAGAAGCAGAGAGTGGGCACTGATGCAGAGGACTGTGTTCAACGGTTAGTTCAGGATGCAGCATAAAAACAAGCCTGGAAGACAGGAGGTTCTATATAGATTGTTATCTTTTTAACTTTGCCAATTCTGTATCTAAAGAAAAAGCATGTATACTTCTTGTTTGAAACCTGAGAAACGAAGACTCTTGTGTCACAAAGGATGTACTATAGCTATGGACAGGATAGTCCAAATTTATTTCAGAACAGAAGCTTTGTTGGGCTGCATCCAATGCAGAAGAATACTTAGGGCATGGTTAAATTACCAGTGTGCATAAACATTGAGGTATGCCTCAAAAAAGCCTTTAAACTGTAAAACTGAACTATAACATACCCATGCAGTAATTTTTTTCAGTGCTACTAATGAAGAAAGCCAAGCCTGCACTGGAAACTCACAATATGACAGTTCTGTTGCTCCTGCCTTTTGACCTCAT
>NW_022196911.1:57486776-57529901 GCF_008632895.1 Mastomys coucha
CAGTCGTCACTATCAGACAGTGTCTCATACTGTGCTGAGAGGAGCGGGGCAGGTTCCCGCTCCCAGATACGGTTCTGTTGATGTGGAGCTGCTTGGGCGATGGCAGATGGGGCACATGCAATCGGTGTGGGTGGTGTACTGCTAAGCATCCGTATGGTCAAAGGGTTGTAAGGGAACTGAGTAGAACCTGACAAAAGAAAAATAAGGTTTTCAGTGTTGTTAGCATTCAATGCAATGTTTACAGGATGGAACAAGGCAGGACTGTTCTAGTAAAATGGTCTTCTGATGCCTTGAAAACAGAATGGCAAGGAAAAGGCCAACAATCAATTTAACTTTAAAAAGGATTAATAACACAAGTAGCCACATGGGTAGAGGTGATAAGTCTGTGATATCATATCACATGTCTCCTTGGAGAATTCAAGTAGGGAACTACTGAATATCAAGCTGTAATCAGAGGAGCCTAGCCATATTAGTGAATTTCCAGTAGAAATCAGAAATGTAGCTCGTAGGATGTGGCAGATATCCAAAACTTTTAGCCAGGCTGTGTGACCTCTACACAGTCTCATTTAGCCAACTTATATATGTGTATGAGATTGAAATGGGGCACAACAGTACTACTTCCCTTTGTGACTTATCCATTGCATATCTGTCAGCTTAAACAAAACCATAAGAAATATATCAAATAATTCCTTCCTCCCCTAAAATAAATGGAACCATGAGGTAAGAGAACAGCTGGGTGGAGGGGGTATAGACAGGAAATGAGAACCAAGTTCACTGACATACTTATGTGTGAAGATGCAGCACTTCAAATGTACATGCCAATGGATTTTGCTTTTGTAAGAGATACATATACAAAAATCCTTTTTACACATGGCATTAGAGGTTTAAAAGGCAAAAAGCCTTAAAGCTTACAGATATAATAACTGTGAAACTGTTAGACACAGCAGGAGGTGCTCAGCTCAGACTTGAGGGTGGGGAATGGGACATGTGCATTAATCCATATGAAAGAGAAGCATAGATTTCTTGAAACTCTTTAAACAACTAGCTTTCAGAAAGAGGCTGTTTTTAAAATATTAATTCTTGTTTGATTGTGTTGTGTATTATGTATGGACACGTTTATGACATGACATGGCTTAAGTCAAAGGATGACTTTGGAGAGTTCATTCTCCTCTGCTGCTTTTATGTGGGTGGGCTGAACTCAGGCCACCAGGCCTACAATCATTACACTTCAGCCATTTCAATATCTCAGTGATCCCTATAATTATATTTTTAAAAGGTTACTAAACACACTCTTGTTAAAACATTACACTGCTGAGTTATGATTTTGATTTCTTAGTAAAAGCTAAAGGTCGCAGGGCGGTGGTAGCGCACGCCTATAATCCCATCATTTGGGAGGCAGAGGCAGGTGGATTTCTGAGTTTGAGGCCAGCATGGTTTACAGAGTAAGTTCCAGGACAGCCAGGGCTATACAGAGAAACCCCGTCTCAGAAAAACCAAAAGCTAAAGGTCAGCCACTACAGTCTATGGAAGAGCTGGAACCAAACTTAACTTGCAAAATAGTATGGAGGCAGTGATGTATGGATTGTGTAAATATTAAACCTTTTACAAGTAGACCCAAGTAATTACATAGAAAACTACAGTTCTTGCCCAAACTGTACTATCTAATTCACTGACAGGAAATACTCAGAAAGCACTGATACAAACTGAATCTCATTTTATCAGTTAAGTGAGGCTCCTCACCTGTTGAGGAAGGCCGGTCTTCCCAGGCCCACCCTGGTGTCTGCCTGTGGTAATCACCTTCTGAATGTACAGAGGAGACAGAAGAAGGCCTTTCAGTTCCTAAGTAGCTTTGCCCAGGAATAGGAGATTTAGACTTCCTGCTGTTTGATTTGTTGATCAGCTTTGGTTTGCATACTCCTAAAAGTGAAATTGAAATTAAACTATTGATTACTGATAAAATAAGTTCTCAGTGACAAAATCAAACCCTACCAAAATATTGACTACATAATGCTGAGTAAAGAATCCAGATCAGGGCACATCCTCATCCTATAAACTTAAAAGCATGGTGGCAAAGGAAATGTTGCTGGCCTTAAGACTGTATGTAGGTAATGTTAATAAGCACCTGCTTCCCTCTGCCCTCACCTCCACCCCAGTTTAACAGAACCAAGTGGAGAGATAAAAGACAGGCTGCAGCAGCTATACCCAGGACCTCAAAGATAATCTGCAAGTCTCACTGGCTCTCTATATCCTCCCACCAGAGTTCATAGCACTGAGACTCGTGACTTGGGTTCTATAACGAACTAT
The DNA here is from genome assembly GCF_008632895.1 of Mastomys coucha. NCBI lineage: Eukaryota > Metazoa > Chordata > Mammalia > Rodentia > Muridae > Mastomys > Mastomys coucha. Next base: position 57,489,081 of record NW_022196911.1, read on the forward strand.
CTATAACAAACTATCACAGACTTAAAGAACTCATATCACTTAGCACATATTTTTCATCAGCTCCAACAGTTGCATCCTACCCCAATTATATCACTTTAACTCCCTAATAGTTGCCAAATGATTTTAAAGCACAGAAATATACAAGCAATAAAAACTAGGAGAGCAGAAACAAAACTTCAATGAATAAGTTACAGGGGGGGAGGCAAATGCTAAACAGTCATTGCTTTTACCCTTTTCTTAACCACAGCAAGATTTTACCAGAAAACAGGAAACAAACCCAAAAACCATAAGAGATAATTTCTTAAAAGATAAAAGGGCTATATAAATACTGAGAGCACAGTGCTCCGAAAGTTCTTTGTGGGTTTGATTTATAGACTGTAAATGATTTCATATATTCTTGTATTAGTAATGCTGGTCCCTATACTTATGTTGTGTAATTGCAGACAGTAATAATTGTGTCTGCAAGACACTTGAATAGTTGCTATCCATCCAATATCTTTCTGGGTTCTGGAATCTCAAGGATTATAGGTTTAAACAATTTTCTTTTTTAATTCTCTTTCTCTGAGGTATATGGGATAGGAGTACAACTATCAGTTCTTCTTTCTGTCCTATTGGTCCTAGGGACCAAGCTGCTGCTGGCCCATGCTTTTGCCACTATGGCCTTTTGCTCCCTTTCTGTGGTTCCTCTGTGGCTTGCAGTTGCACTGAGATTTCGCCATTTTTATGAAAATAATAAATGACATAGTAAAAAACAATACTGGGGCTGGAGAGATGGTGCAGTATCTAATAAGAGCCCAGGACCTCAGGTTAAATTCCCAGCACCCACTTGGTGGTTCACAACCTTCTGTAACTCTAGATCAGGAGGATCCAACATCTTTTTCTAGCACATGAGTTCTCTCTGATCCATCAGAAGTGCAGCATACACTTACCTGAATGAGGTGATGGGTCCCCTTCATCTCTCCGTGTCTCACTGCTAGTCACAACTGAGGTGCTGGCACTACCAGGCACAATGCCCACAGGATGGGGCATGACAACACCATGATCTTCAACTTTATCATCGAAACTTCCCATGAGAGCCTTTCTGATGATGTCTTCTAGACCAAGATTACTGGCAGGATCAGCAAAAGAATGGCTTCTTGAGCTTACTGCACCTGAGGAGACAAAGCAGTGTGCTTTTTGTTTCTGAGGCAGATGATGGCACAGGGAAACGAATAGAACATGACTCTCCAGCTAGTGAATTCACAGCACTGACAAACTTCACAGTGAAATGTTGTACTCATCAGTGTCATCCCTACTATCCCTTTGTTTTGCTCACCTCTCTTCAAATATTTAATAATCTTACCTGATGTAGTAACTGCTGGCAGATTGAAGATCTCTGTTCCTGGCTGAGCAGCTGCTGTATTCAAACAAATTAGGTTAATTGAGATGAAATAATCACGATACAAAGTCTCAAGAAACACTAGAATAAAAGTCAACCTTTTAATTTTCTTTTTTAAAGAAATAATTATTTATTTTATATATGTAAGTACACTGTAGGTGTCTTCAGACACACCAGAAGATAGCATCAGATCCCATTACCATGTGGTTGCTGGGATTTGAACTTAGGACTTTAGGAAGAGCAGTCAGTCCTCTAAACCGCTGAGCCATCTCTCCAGCCCTTAATTTTCTACATACATTTCATTTATTATGTGGAGATGAAATAAAAATATCTCTGTTGGGTAGGGAAGATATTAGGAAGTAATGCCAGATCAGGTTGAAAACTCAAAACACAAATAAGATTAATAAGAAAAGAGAAAGAAATGTAGCACTGCTAAAAGGGGAACGCACACATACATATAGAAGAGGAGAAAGTTATTAACAGGAATCCAGGCTTCCTAGGGATAGTGTGGAGCAATGGTGCTTCCAGGGCTAATTGGAAGCTCTGCACTTAATTCATCTGCTCTGCCTTGATTCATCACCTATTTATTCCTGCTAACAGTACAACTTATGATTTGCAACTTGAACAGATATAGATGAAATGAAAACCAACTATAAAAAGCACTTGTGCCATAAAGGGAAGGGACCTAGTGACCTAAGTTGTTTCTATCACTTATTTGCTACTGAGGATGTTAAAAGGAAAAAAAAAATTTGGATGTATGTAGGTCCGTAAACAAATGATACCTGAGCACTATATACTATGGGAGGTGGACGTTGCCAAAGGATGAGAGCCACTTATGAAGAACACATGCCTAGAAATTAACAGTGATTGGAGCAGTTTGAAACTGACAAGAGGAAGAAGGGGGGAGTGCTGTAAAGCAGCAACTACAGGCAACACAGTGAGTGAAGTCAGCCTGAAATAATAGGAAGTTTATAGAACTGAGTGTACCATTACTGATTGATGACAATAGAATAAAAAGTAACCCAATGCAGGGTGGTGGCGGAGCATGTCTTTAATCCCAGCACTTGGGAGGCAGAGGCAGGTGGATTTCTGAGTTCGAGGCCAGCCTGGTCTACAGAGTGAGTTCCAGGACAGCCAGGGCTATACAGAGAAACTCTGCCTTGAAAAACCAAAAAAAAAAAAAAAAAAAAAAAAAAAAAAAAAAAAAAAAAAAAAAAAAAAAAAAGTAACCCAATGAGAATAGGTCTGGAGGTACGCGTTAGCCCAGCACCTGGGAGGCAGAGGCAGGAGGGTCTCTGTGCCAGAATTAGAATCTCTTTATCAAAAAGCGACACACATATACAAAATTCAGCTTAATACAGTTTTATTTAGCTCACACAATGGTAACAGAAACAATAGTAGCACACTGTGGCACTCACTCCCTTCCACAGCTTAGAGTTAAATATGCTGTTTTCATATATAGATCAGAATGGCCTGGTAACTTAGTAAAAATGCCATTTTCTACTTTTTGAAAAAAATATGTACAGGGTCTGTGCAGCCCCTACTGTCCTGGCACTCTGTGTATCCAGGCTGGCCTTGAACTGCTGTTTTCTACATTCGTGGGGCCTTAAGTGCTTAATAAGCCCTCAGATAATCAAGTCACAATGCAGTTTGAGGCCTCCTTGTCTTTTTTTTGTTTTTTAAAGATTTATTTATTTTATATATGCGAGTATTCTTACATGCTTGAAGAGGGCATCAGAACTCGTTATGGTTGTAAGCCACCATGTAGTTGCTGGGAATTGAACTCAGAACCTCTTGAAGAGTGGCCTGTGCTCCTAACCCCCAAGCCATCTCTCTGGCCCCAATGCCTCCTTCTCTTAAAGGAGATGTGACATTTGTTTATAAAAGATAGGAAAGTAAAAGCACCTGAGAGCTGACCTAACAGAGGAGGCCAAGAAAGGAGTGGATTGATATCAACTAGAACTTTGTGTGGTGAATAGAGTGGATGTTCAGTTTTATTAAAGACCCAGTAATATACTCTATGAAAAAAGGAGAGCTAGATTTGAGATATAAATTCAAGGGTTTTCAGTATGAAATTCAGTTTTAAATGCTCCAAAATTACAGTGTGTAAGGGAAAAGATGCTGAGAGCCCTGGAGAAAACAACCAAGGGCCAGGCTAAAGAACAACTAACTTTGCAAACGGGAGGTGGCACACTCAAAACTGTGAAAGCATCAGAAAAGTGAGTGGTTTGGGGGCTTTTGGTTTTTCAGTTCTATTTCCCAGTGAAGGCTGAATGGTACACTAGAACTATTGGTTCTTTAAAATTCCTTTTTGTATAATCAAAGATATTAGAATAAAAAATCCCAGGTTCTTGAGGCTGGAGAGATGGCTCAATGATTAAGAGTACTAAGTACTCTTCCAGAGGATCTGGGTTTGATTCCCAGCATCCATAAGACAATTTACAGCCCGCTGTAACTCCCATACAATGCTCTCTTCTCGTTGTTGTAATACATAAACATATACAGGAAAAACACCCATACATATAAAATGAAAATAATTCCAGACTCTTTAACACAATTTTGTTATTTTGGCTTTAAAATGTCAGCACACTTTATCTCCTGTTAGGTAACTTTTCTTAAACATTTGTGAGACCACTCACACAGTCCTCAGTTTAGGAAATGCCCCTGAATCACCAGAGCTGTTTTGAGGACAGTGTAGATATACTATCAAAGGAAAAGCTATCAAGTCAGCTTTATGAACTCACGGCATTCTCTGTTAACACCAGGGTGAAATGGTCCCCAACAACCTGCTGTCCTTCAGCCTGGAAAGGTCATCTCTGAGATAAGAGTATGCACATGAGAGCACTAGATTTTTTTGTTGGTGATTTTTTAAGAATGTAAGCAGATGAACCTTTAAGACTGGAGATGAAAAGCCTGGAATGGTAGTGTTTTTAGTGATGGATAGTTGTGAATCTGACAGTCCTGGTCAACATTCTATCATTTATTGCCACTTGAAGAGAATCTAGGGCACTCCTATCTTGAAACCCCTTCCACTCTTGGACGTTATTGCTCACTTTTCCATAGTATATCTGTATTTAATGTACTAAAATGAAGAAAAGGGAAGCAAGATATATCTTAAGACAGGGTAAATTTTCAAGTGATGTTGGGCTCATCCATTTTTCTCTTTACTCAAATTCAATGACCACTAATCACAAGTAGTAGAGACAATTACACATCTGTCTCAGTTCAGTTTCAGAGCCCAGTGTTTCTTTTGACAGGGTCAGGAGACTAGCAAATCATAGATCAGAGACAGGTCTCTCAAGATTCCCTATCATTGGTAAATTAGTAAAGCTGGCTGGTAGCAGAACACATGCAAATAATAGTCCATCAGCCCGAAGGATAGCCAGAGTTTGCCATGCAGCCTTATGACTACATTACCAACAACCATGGAGACCAAGTACAGAACAGTACATTGGTGGAAGCAAGAGATTTAGGTTGGAATGTTGGGTTTGAGTTCCATTCCTATTACTACTTGTGTGGCTTTTATCAGTTATTAAACCTCCCTGATTCAATTTCCTTCCTCATTTATAAAATGAAGATAATTACATGTAGCACTGTGCACAATAATAGCTACTTAATCTTTTTCAACACTTTATTTTTTTAAAGACCAGTAAGTTTATCATAGTTGCATCTGTATGCTACATGATTGTATTGAGACCCCTGAGATCCCATCAAATCCTGGTAGGTTAGAAAACAGGACAAAGCAAGTATAAATTGCCCTGTCCCAATTGATAACTAGTAATCCCCAGAACAGAGCAAGGAAGAGGCAGTTTTAGAATAGCCCACGACAGACACGTGACATCTGTTTTTAGGTATAATGTCATTTAACTTATTAGCTCTTCAGGTTACTAAGAAGAATAGAAAGATACTCTGACACTATTGTAAGAACGATACATTTAGGACAGATCATACCATTAATTTCAATTGCTACATAAAGTGAGATAATGTAACAAGGACATGTGAAGATATGAAGAACAATTGGTCAAACAGGAATTAGAGGTAAGACGAAGAACATGCTTTCAAATATTTGAAGATAAAAAAGTAGGGCAAACGGGCTTTAAAATAAGACAGAAATCAACAAAAACCTATATAGAATTAATTTTGTCTCAGGAGTAGTTCTCCATGAAGATGAATGGCTTCAGAAAACACCCAAGTTACTGCTTCCTAAGAAGGAACTATTTGTGAATTTGCTGACATTGAATAGAATCAAAATGCTAATACCATCAAACTCAAATATTATAAAAAAGGCAACATTGGAGATAGCATTGTTAATGCATGTTTTATTTGGGGTTCATGAAAGAAATCCCACTTACCCATATCAGAGTCACCTCCACCAGAGGAGTTCAACTTACGAAAAATTTCCTGCTTCTTTGATTTAACCATGGGTGATGTGCTTTCAAGCTTGGTGAAGAATGAAGGCAAGTAGCTTATACTTCCTGGGGATCGAGAATCACTCCTGTCAGGAATAGAGTTCAATCTATTATAATCATGTACTCCTAACCCTAGGGACACACCTTTAAATAACAGGCACAGAATACTCAGAAAACTACTGCCTTCCATTCTATATTGATTATAAACCCTACAAAGCATATGTGATATGAACTCATTAGGAAATAGTCTAATGTTTTTCAGTCCTGAAAAATGCAACAGCAACAGTATTAAAATAAAGATGATCCACAGCACTGTCTATCTTGTCTGTCTGTCTATTTATCTAATGAGTTTGGGCTCTGAAAAATGAAATGGTAAAATTGGGATTAAAATGAAGATGATATACAGATCTATCTAGTTGGTTTTTTGAGACAAGAGTCTCATCATGTACTCTGACTATCTCACTTTGTAGACTACAATGGTCTTGAACTCAGATCTGCCTGCCTCTGTCTCCTCAGTGCTGGGATTAAAGGCATGTGCCACCATGCTTGGCTAATCTACAGCACAAATTTGTTTGTTTGTTTTTGTTTTTTTCGAGATAGGGTTTCTCTGTGTGGTCCTGGCTGTCCTGGAACTCACTCTGTAGACCAGGCTGGCCTCAAACTCAGAAATCTGCTTGCCTCTGCCTCCCAAGTGCTGGGATTAAAGGCGTGTGCCACCACCTCCAGGCCAAATTCTTTATAAGATAAAATGGCAAAGTAATTATTGGAAAACTTATCAAGGTTTTTTTTTTTTTTTTTGCTTAGCAACACAAACTATGGTTATTTAAGTTAGGAACTAAGTTACTAGCAACACTGTCTTTTAAGTACACTAGTTGTAACTAATAACACACTTGTCTATAAAATAAATAGCAAAAGCTCACGTCAAGCCAATCATTAGTTGGACCTTAGCAAAATACCTGCAGTACCTACATAAAATGGCCTAACTGTAAGACAGACAACAGAATTGTGTCTTAATACAAAGAATCTCATATTTAATTGGTAGCTTCCTATACTTAAAGTTCAGCGACTCCCTGACAGAGATGGTGACAGAACACATCAAGGACAACCCCATCTGGTTGTATGTGCTCATTTACCACTGAAACACAACAACACTATCTGTGAACAAAGACAAAAAGAGAAAAAATGATCCCCGTGCATAAAAATCCAGTTTGGGAAAACATATGAATGTAAATTATTTTCTTCCTCATTTCATTGATTTCATTTTTAACATGTATTATGTACAATAAATTCTCAGAAGTTCACCAACAGAGTTAGGCCTGTTTTAAAACTGGACTTTCCCTATGAGGTTTGGCCACCATCAAATCATGTATTTGTCTCTGGGGCGTTAATACCAAGAAAACAGTGCGCTTTTGAAGAAAAGGAACTTAGACAACAGAGAATACAACGCAATGGTCAGGAAATGAAGCTTTCTAAGCCTGGTCCTGACGGAATACAAAGGCTTCACTATTGACGTGTTCTACACGTTGTGTCTTAGCTAACTCTGGGGACAAATGAAGACTGCTCCATAATTCAGGTCAACATGGTAAAAAGAAAATGTACAAGGAAGGCACTGTGCTCTGTGTGTAATCCTGAATACTTGACATAGGATAAGTATTCTATGTTGGCTGAACCACTGCCACCAGATGCCCAGGTAAGTGTTTGGAAAAGGTCTAGAACAGCTAGCTTGCAGGAGCAATGAGGAAGTCTCTCTAGCTTACTGAAGTGTGATGTTTTGGCTAGTCATATTAGCCAGAGTAGGTCTTCCCAGAGTCTTACCCTTTATAAGAACCAAAAAGAGAAGAGAGGCAGTGATTTAGGTAAAGCCTCAGGCACAGTCTGCACCTAAAAGGAGTTGGGGCAAAGACATCTATCTGTGCATCCTCCTCACCTTTGCTCAGCAGGGTCCACTCCCCTTTGTGACAAGAGCAGCATGCTGTCCTGCTTCTCATGCACAGCAGGACCTTGGGGTGGGGAGATGGGTTCATAGGACTCTGATGAGATGTGACTCCTCTCTGGAGATTTTCCAGGCCTGCTGGGGTAGAAAATGCTAGATTTTAGGTTGTACTCAGTCTGAGGCCACCTCTGATTTAATGTCTGCATTTAGTATTATAGCTACATATAATCTTATAAATGATGGTATGTCTTACCCCAATCAATTCTACCCTGTTCTTAAAATCATAGTAATTATTTGTTTCTTTGAGGTTTATCTGTGAACCTTCAATATCCATCAGCACCCACATGCATGAGAAAAGACATGATTTATCTTCCGGTCTTGTCCTTTTCAGTATAACCTTTAGTTTACATACACTTCAACCATACACATGTATTTTTTAATGTAAAAATAAGCACACATATCTTCCTACCTCTTTTCCCCAATTATCAGCCATTTCCATATGGCTCATGATGCACATTCTATTCTTTTTTTTTTTTTTTTAAGATTTATTTATTTTATGTGTATGAGTACTCTGTAGCTGTACAGATGGCCATGAGCCTTCATGTGGCTGCTGGGAACTGAACTCAGGACCTCTGCTTGCTCCGCCCCCACTCACTCTAGCCCCACTCACTCCGGCATAATTCACTATAGCCGTCTTCAGACGCACCAGAAGAGGGCATCGGATGGTTGTGAGCCACCATGTGGTTGCTGGGATCCGAACTCAGGACCTTCGGAAGAGCAGTCAGTGCTCTTACCCGCTGAGCCACCTTGCCAGCTTGCACATTCTATTTTAAAACTGCAGGACTAGTAGGCCATTTGCCTAGCCTCAGCTGCAGTCCCAGAATGACAAATGGATTATGTAAATATTTTAAATGATATGTAATTCTACTAAGAGCAATGAAAGAAAATAACCATCATCTTTCAGATTCGTGGATGTAGGTTATATGAGACAAACCAATTGGAATCCTTCTTTATAAATGTTCCAAATCTGTAACATAATAGTTGTCTGTCTATGTATTATGTATCTATCTATGTATCTGTTTATGGTGTGGGTATCTTATTGTTTTTCAGGCTAATCTAAAAGGAACTCCTAGGTTCTGTGTCTTTCTTCTTCAGCCTCTGAAGGATTACAGCCAGCCTTCTGTTCTTGATAACTTCACTTTTCTTTTTTAAAAGAGAAAAATATACACCGAGTGTGGTAGTACACACCTTTAATCCCAGCACCCAGAAAGCAAAGGCAGGTGGGTCTCTTCTAGGTAGAGGCCAGCCTGGTCCACATAGCAAGTTCCAGAACAGTAAGAGCTATATACAAAGACCCTGTCTCAAATGACAACCCCTATTCCCACCCCCAAAAAGAGAATAAGCATTCTTTTATCTTTAAGTTAAGCCTTTTTAAATGAGTATATCTAGTATTTGCTTCAGAACAGTCCAGTATGGCATGGAGATGTGGTAGGGGAATGGGATAGGGAAGTAAGAATAAAATGAAAAACAGCTGGCCACTGGTTGCATTTAAGTATACACATAAGGTTTTCTATTGTGTTCTGTTTGATTCAGGATGTCTACATAGCCCTGGCTGTCCTGGAACTCACTATATAGACCAGGCTGACCTCAAACTCACAGAAATCTGCCTGCCTCTGTCTCCACATGTTGGGATAAAAGGCATGAGTGGTTTTCTACTCCTTTTTTTTTTTTTAAATGGTTTTAGGGCTTTATTGTAGAAAACAGAGAGGGGGTAGAAAGGAGAGAAAGGAGCTAGAAGGGGGAGAAGGAGGGTGAGAGGTGAGAGTAAGAGCAAGAGCTTAAGATCGGTTTTCTACTCTTAAGACCAGCCAACTTCTTCTTTGAGACAGGGTCACTTATCTGCCTGTCTCTGTCCAGAGTGCCATCTATACCTGGCTCATTTAGAGGGACAATCATCTCCTGCAAATCTCTTTGTACTTAAGCATTGGTTTCCACTTGTCTGACTGATCTACCATCTGTGTATATTCAGAGTATTTGCTAGGATCTTTGTTTTACTGATATTCATTCTTGTTCTTAGCATTCTTATGAATTAATTTCCTATTTAAATATAATTTTTCATCAATTGATGTTTAGTGTACTACTTTGAACTAAAACCTCTGCTTCCCTTTTGATAGAATTTAGAACATTGTTAATAAATAGTACAAATGATCGGGCCCCGGGGCTTTGTCCATGTGAGGCAAGTGTGCTAAAACTGAACTATGCTCACAGCCTATTTTTCTGTTATCGCTATTGAATTTTTTGAGATGGTCTCATTATTTAGCCTAGACTAGCCCCAAGCTTCATGTCCTCTTGCCCTTGCCTTCTGAGTAGGTAAAAATATAGGCATGTACTTGCCCTGCCTGAGAAAGAATTTTCAAAGACTACTCAAACTTGTGCAAAGACTACCCAGCTACTTTTGAATATATACTGATCCACATATACAGTGCTAAGTACCCAGACAGTAGACATCGTGAAAATAACAGACAGGAGAAAAATACCCAGAGTTCCACTTTACAGAGAATAAGGACAAATGATATTTGATATGAGAAATGAACCTCCTAACTTATAGACATATTTAAATTATCTTATTGCTGCAAAATTTGTTTGGTACAAAACAAAACTATACCTTCCCCGGGATTTATCCACAAGATTTTCTGGAGAGACTCTAGGACCTGGTCTGGGATGCAAGACAGTCTGAGACTGGGATTCTGGGCTGTAGCGACTTGATGTTTTAGTTCTCACGGGTGTGGATGGCAAAGCAGATGGTGAAGTTTGGAATGTAGAAGTAGAAGGCTGCGAGGGAACTTGATTTCTAGCAAAATCTTGTGTGATAATTTGCTGTAAATGAGAAGAGGAGGAAGTCAGAAAGCTGATAAATACCTCCCAAGAGAGCTTGCTGTGAACTCAGCTTCTTGTCTTGCACTCTTTTTTGTGTGTGTTTCATTCTGAGCACAAAACAGCCTTAAACTCAGCAGTAATCCTGCCTCAAAGTCCTGACTGATGGGATATATGCCCCCATGCCAGCTTAACCTGAATATCTTTGCTAGGATTTTCTTGTTTTTTTGTTTTGTTTTGTTTTTTTTTTTTTTTAAAAAAAGCTGCTTTCTGCATAACTTAATAATAAAAATAGAAGTAGAAAAGACTTACACAGATGTGGTCAGCAAGTGTGATCAGCCGATGGGTCCTAGGCACCTGTCCCATTCCCTCTGACTGGGAAGATGGGGGCAGTGGTGGCTGCTGTTGTGGAGAGGGTGGCTCCTGCTGGGACCGATAATGATGCAGTGGTCCTTCATACTGTCGAGTGGACTCATCTAATAGACAGTGGGTAGATACATTATCCCAAGGATGCTATTGCACCACACTCAGTATCAAATAAAGAGCATAACTCAGAAAAACGTAAGATATAATATGCACCTATACACATAATATATGTATTTTTACCTTGGAACAAAAAAAAAAAAAAAATCCACTGACTTATTCTACTAGTTTTCATGCTTCTGAGTGTAGAAGTGAGCAAAACTTTCAGCCATTTTCCTACGTGTGTATATGCACACATAGGCAAGGGTTGATGTCAAGTCTCTTTCCTCTATGTCTACCTTTTTACTTTTTGAGATAAGGTCTTTCAGTGAACCTGAAGCTCATGGATTGGCTGGCTAGAGAGCGGAAGGGATCTACCATCCACGCTCCCTGCACCTCTTGCTCCAGTGCTGGGGTTACAGGACTCACTACTGTGCTGGGTTTTTTCACATGGATTCGAGGTATACAAATTTAGGTCTTCATGCTTGTGTACCAGTTACTTTAGATCTATTTTCAATAAATTATGCACAAAAGAGTAATAATAGTTTAATAGTGTATTTTGTTAGTAGAGCTCTAAATGTTTCTAAAGTAGATTACTCTGCAACAAGTTAGTCTTACCATGGCCTAGTCAGGAAACTAGAAGCAAATGTTAATGCAAATAAGAAACACAGAAGCGGCAAAACAGACATACTTTCTGCTTGATTTGCCTTAACCATCTCTGGCTGATAGGCCTGTGGTTTTTCCTGGGGTGGTGCAGGTGAGCCGGCAGGACTTATCACCTCAATAGCATCACTAGGTGTTTCATACCTGTGAGAAGACACTTTAAGAAAAGAACCTTATTTTAAAATAAATCCATGGAAAGTTTCAAAAGTCCAAGTTCTTCAAAGCTATTTGCATATTTTAGTTTTTTTGATTCTGCTAAAGTCCAGTAGCATTCCATACTAGCAATAAAAATCAAACTCAACAGACTGTTAAAGGTACCTTTGTGTAAGGCTGTAGGTTTTTAGAGCATGAGATGAAACAGAATTAAAAATGTATTTGTGATAAACCCCTGGAAGCTTGAAAAGAAATCATGGGCTAACATCATCAAAGGAGTTTAGTAAATGAGTAAGGGGTAGATCTCAACAATTGATTCCAATAGTTCCGTTTCCGTGGAACAATCTGATCTTTAGCAAAACAGGCCATAAAGCTGGTTCATTATGCCAAGACTTTTATTCTAGTGTCATTGTAAACACTAGAGTGAAGAGAGCAGCGTATCCATCTTCAGGCCATCACATTTGTGGTGTTGATCAGCCAGGAGAGAATTAAAAATAGGTGATGTTGAGAAAGACAAGATTTTTGTTCAGACGTGTGCCCAGTGCCACACTGGGAAGGGAGGCAAGCATATAAGACTGGACAGAATCTCCATGGCCTGTTTGGGCAGAAAACAGGTCAAGCTGCTAGATTCACTTACACAGATGCCAACAAGAAGAAAGGCATCACCTGGAGAGAAGACACCTGATGGAGTATTTGGAGAATCCCAAGAAGGGACATCCCTGGAACAAAAATGATCTTCGCTGGAATTAAGAAGAAGGTAGAGGGCAGACCTAATAGCTTATCTTTTAACAAACTGCTAATCACTAATTCTGACACCTTATTACAAAACAAATGTCTCATGGCTTTTAATGTGTATCATAATTTAATTCATAAAAACCAAAATTAAGATCATGCTTGGTTAACAATGTTTTTGTTGAACAGTGCTGATTTCAGTAAAACTGATGTGTGGCAAAAAAACAAACAAAATAACTATAATGATTTTCTCAAATAACTAAGGTATTAATTAATTACATTGTGAAGGTGAACAAGAGTGGTGGGAAGTAGGTGAAGAAAATAACTTCAAAGAGAGGGAAGATGGCACCAATTCTGGTGGATGCCCACACAGATCATTCTAAGTCACAGACAACTCTCAAGAACATGGACGGTCTCTGCAGATGCATGTCATGGGCAGCTTTCTACAAACTTGCCATGCTTCAGAGCTAAGATCTGGTGAGTGTCAGGTAGAACTTCCTTAAGAAACTTCTCCTGCTAGAGGCCATGTACAGGATGTACCAGAGCCTGAGTCAGGGCTGTGACCTTGGCTGAACACAGGCATAGAAGATGAACTACGTGGCCACTGCATACTCCTCTTACTATTTAAAAAAGCATCTCTACATACCTGTCAGGAAAACAATGCCTAGGAGCTAAAATAAACCACTATATTATAACTCTGACTTGAAAGGTTTGTATTCACTGTTAGTCATCACTGCTTATGAACCGACATCTTAGATGACAAGAACTGCCAGTATTCTGTCAGCATGCCCTCTAATTGCAAACTAAATTCATGTAGCTCCTGAAGATTGGGGTACAAGGTAAAGGATGAGGGAGGCTCTCAAGAGTTACACTGAAAATGACACTGAGTAGTTGTCACTAGACTGTGTATCACACAGGATGTTGCCGAGTAATAGAAAAGATAACTGCACTCAAAAGTAAGAACACAGGGATCTAAGAATTTGGGCTTTCTGTTTTCAGACTGCTGAAAATACTCCCAAAACAAAGTTTGGCATCAGACACTGAGCACAGAGTACTTAGTCCATGACTCCCCTCCAGGATGTCTGCATGGCTCTCTTCCCCGAGCTAGCGTTGTCTGCAGGATGAACACCTATGCAGTGCGCATTCAGAGCACTGTTTATTCTACAGTTCATTACCAAGCTGCCTACTTCTCTCAGAAAAGTTTGACAACTTGTAATTGCATAAGTGGACACTCATGGCATTTTATTAATTCATACATTTACTTCTGTGTATGGAGCCTGTATCACTGCATACATGTGACGTCACCTGGTGCCATAGTCAGTTCTCTCCTTTCACTGTGGGGGTTCAGATGATCACATTTGGTGGTAAGAGCCTTCACCAGCTGACCTATCTCATTACCCATAAGAAATTTTAAAAATACTGCACTTTTGTGTGGTATTTTGATTCTAACTTGGATCAGAATCCAATTCTCAAGAAAGATGCCAAGTGAATACCAGTCACTAATTATAAGCTTGCTTTTAAACTCTTAGAAAAAGGACAGAAGAGGCCTTGGGAAACAAGTGAACCCAGCACTTCCAAATCCCTGAGAGCATGCCCCAGTAGCAGACCTTGAAGAAGCTCCTGGTACTGGTCAGAAGCTCTACTTCCGTCTAGCCACTTGCACTATAATACTTAGAACACAGGGATGTGTAAGTCATAAGAATACTGGAAGATACACTTCTGCACCCACAATACATCTCCCATATTACTGTCAAGCATTAGGATTGTTTCATACCAGGACGGGCTTTACCTAAAGAATAAAGTAATTCTTTACTCAGATATCACATTGTGAAACTCAGATTTGAGATACATACAGCTACTAGAAGAGTCTGAACTTTGAGAGCCACGTTCCCTCGCATCCTTGTCCGAGGCAATTTGCCGGGTGATGATCACGTCTATGAAGTTAGCTGCAGTAATGGTAGTCTTCCCTCGGGTCCTTAGCTCTTCCTCATATCTGGATTTTGGAGGAGGCCCTTTATCTTTCCCAGCCTCAGAATACACTACTGAGGCATGAGGCTGGGGCTTGCCACTTGGAAGGGCTGAAGAAGTGCACACACACTGAACAGATCTCTTCTCCACCTCCAGGTTTTTCTGCTCTAGCTGCTGCTGTTCACTAACTGCTGCTGACCTGCTTCTCAAATTTTCTTCTAACCTGGCAGCTTCATGCTTACTCTCTTTTGTTTTGGAAACATCCATCTGGGGTGCAGAAGCTGCAGCATCCACAAGAGCAGCCAGGGCATCCGCAGCAGTGTTGTAACGGGAGGCTGGCAGGCCTTGACTTATCGAAGGGCCCCCAGAAGGCAGTGGCCTGTACACAAAATAAAATAAAGGTACTTAAGGGAAGAGTATGGGGGAAGGGGAATGCTTGTTAGGCAAATGAAAGAACAAACTGCATTTAAAAAGAGCTTAGCAAATAGAAAATCTTGACCATTATAGTCAGTAGTTTAAAGATCAAGATGCCTCAAAATCTGAGTTCTAATTTTAGGACCCACCCACAAGTAGAGAGAGAGAGAAAACAGATTCCCACAGGTTGTCCTTATATACACAGTCATCCATAGATTAAAAACACATGCAAGAGATGCACTTATTTTGGTCAAAATGTTTATGAGTACAAGAGACTGACATGATTCGTAGCTGAGCAGTTGGATCCAAAGGTGTGATTACACTGGTTCCATTGGTTCCCTGGAAAACACTGGGTCTCTGTTGCAACATGGTCTCCTGAGTTCTTACTGAAGGGGAAGGGGAGCGAACATATCCGTGGCTGCCAGGACGGCCTGGCTGTTCTGAACCTGCATGGGGGTAAAAGAAAAAGTCAGACTGATAACCCAAAAGCAGCAGCTACAGAAATAAGGGCAGCAAAGTTTACAGAATTTTTTTTAAAAAGATTTATTTATTATTATATGTGAGTACACTGTAGCTGTCTTTTAGACACCAGAAGAGGGTGACAGATCTCATTAGGGATGGTTGTGAGCCACCATGTGGTTGCTGGGATTTGAACTCAGGACCTTCAGAAGAGCAGTCGGTGCTCTTAACCGCTGAGCCATCTCTCCAGCCCCAAGAATTTTTAATTCCTGGTATTACTAAGCAGAAAATGAGAAGAAACTTGATGCTATACTATCTAGAAATGTACTCTTTTAAGTTTCTCAATAAACATACAATAAACCCCCCAAAAATTTCAGTTGTCATTTACTGTTATTTCCAATCTTGTTAGGAGTTTCCATCTTGATTCCAAAAGGGAGAGAAGAGAACCAGCAAGGAAGTGCTACCCATTTCAGGCACGGCTCCTGCAGACTGCTAAATTTAGTATGATCTCCCAATCAAAATGGGTACAACATCCCATAAATCACAATGAAAATGGCATTTGAGACAGTCTCTCACTGGCTTGAAATCTGGAGATTTGGGTAGGCAGGCTGACCAGTGAGCTTCAGGGAGGCCCCTGTCTAAGCCTCTCCAGCTCTGCTATTACTAGCACATGGTATCACAACTGGTGTTTACATGGTTTGGGACTCAAATTCACATGACCATACTTGTATGGCAAGCATTTTACCAACTAAGCTGTCTTACATCCCCTGCCCGTTCCTCTACTTCCACTTCTACTTTACATTTGTCTCAGCAAGCTTTCCCTTGTGAGATGGCATCTTTGCAGTATCCCTTCTTTATCCCCCCAAATTTGTCTTCCATAGCTATGCTCCTTTGAGGCTTCAGAGTTTATCAATTTAGTTGTGACACTCTAGTAGCTGAGCCAGGAGAATCTTCAACTTCAATTCCCTGATCAATTTCTTTTCTACTTTCCTTGTACTGTGTCTTCCCTCCACTTTTCTACCTCTTTCTTTGCCTGTGTAAGAGCTAGACATTTTAGCACAGCTTATTCCTACAGCCAGTACAACTTTAGCCAGACTTTTTGACAGTTTCCTCCCTTCTGAATACACTTTTGCATATATCAGTATTTTTATAGAACCAATTCCTAGAAGTAGAACTGCTAATCAATTAGTCTTCAATTAGTCTTTACATTTTTTATGCACAAGTGACCCTGTTTACATGCCACCTGTCATATATTAGCTTCTGTGAAGCTGCAATAGAGATCAGTTCAGTATCTGATGAAGAAACGGTATTGGATGATTTTACCTGCTACTTTGCAGATCTAATGAGAAAACAGTATTTGATGTTTTACCTGTTACTTTATAGATCAGTGGGATCAACACCTTTTTAAAACCTAGCCCCTACCAAAGTTATATATCATTTGAATTTGACTTTAATCTTTTCATTTTTTATATAAACTACATGGACTCAATATTATGTTATTACCACATAATTTATTAATTACAGGCACTTTTTAAGGATCAGGCTAGTGGTCATTTTTCTTACTTATAAATAATGGGATACGGCGCTGGAGAGATAGCTTAGCAGGTAAGAGCAGTGACTGCTCTTCCAAAGGTCCTCAATTCAAATCCCAGCAACCACATGGTGACTCACAACCACCCATAATGAGATCTGACAATACTGATTTCAAATGGATTTTCCCTCATGGAAACAACTTCGACACCCTATTGCCACTGTATCTTCATTTCTATAACTACCCGTGCAACCATCATCTCTGCCTCCTTTTGCCTACACCTACATTGCCCTTTGGAAGGCATCTAGAGACTGCCTGCCTCCTCTCTTCACAGTGGAAACCTCTGGCCAGGGTTCCAACTCTTATAGATCAGTCTGTGTTCTTAAGTGCTAGATCAGTGGATCTGACAATATGGGACTACTAAATGGCCTAATTTTTTAAAAATAATTGAGAAAGATAAATGTATTAGGGATAAAGAGATGGCTCAAAAATCTGTCATATCAAATATGTCTAAAATAAAAATAATCTTTGCTCTCCCTGACTGTGATCACAGCATACATACATAATTCCTACTCTTGTTTTATTATGAGACAGGATTTTGCTATGAACACCAGGATGATGGTAAATGCCCAGTCTTCCTTCCTCAGCTTCCTGAATGTTGAGTGTGGTAGACTGAATGAAACTGGCCCCCATAGCTTCACAGGGACTGGCACTATGAGGAGGTATGTTCTTGCTGGAGTAGGTGTAGCCTTGTTGGAACAAGTGTGTCACAGGTTTCAAAAGCTCTAGGTAGGCTCATTGTCATTCGCTGTGCCTGCAGATCCAGAAGTAGAACTCTCAGCTCCTCCAGCACCATGTACACAACCATGCTTTCTACCATGACTATCAGCCAGCTCCACTTAAATGTTTCCCTTTAGAAGAGTTGATGTGGTCATGGTGTCTCATTACAATAAAACCCTAGATAGGACACTGGGTTATAGGCATGTGCCATCAGGTCCAGCTCAGCTTAATTTGTAGCTTATTCTTACTTTTTAACCTATTGAGTTATTGTCAACATCCTTTGATTCTGCGTCTGTGTTCTCAGTAATTTCTTTCTGGCCATTCTCTGCACCTGAATGTTTCATACTAACATTTTGCACATACATGAGTTCCTGAGACAGTTTCATCCGAAACCAGGGTTCTAACAGATCCCATGCCACACTTTAACAAATGCCCTTCTGGTCACATGACTAACTTCCTGAACAGAATGACAGTGCTTCACTTCAAGATGCCACGTGTTTTTCTAACCATATTCTTCTAACCATTCAATCTTTAAACTAGAACTGGGGCTGTTCTTTCAGCTTTAAGAGTCTCATACCCAGCATTTCCAGGTAGCAACTGGAATTGAGTAATTGGGCTTGGGCCCAATCAGAATGATACTTAAGTCACGGGAAGTTCCTTCCAACTTTTACAGCACTTGGATTGTATTTCACATATATTGTCTTTCTATCCTACAATTCTTGTTTGCCTATGTAGAATAATTAAGCATAATGCCCCACAGGAAATTACCAAGACCTGTTCCCTAAGGGTCAAAGGCTCTCACTGACCTGGTCTTAGGTAGAGGTCAGCGGGAGCAGCAGTGATCCTTTCTCGCTCACGCTCACGTTCTCGCTCGCGCTCTCGCTCCTTCTCCCTTTCCCGCTCTCGCTCCCTCTCAGCACTCGCAGCTGCTGCAAGGTGTGTTGGGTGTCCTGTAAAACATGAGTCTGCAACTTAAAGATAAAACCGTCAGCCTATCATGTTACATGTGTAAATAAATGACTGAAAGGTTTCAAAAAGCTCCAAATATAGATGTATCAAGTAACAAGGCTTGGATAACAAATGGGGCACAGTATAAGCATTTAGGTTATTTGTGGAGAATCTAGTTATAGGGATATAATTTAAATGAAAAGCATCTTTCTCCCATTCAGTCTTGTTAGAGATGTATAACTTTTAAGCAATTTTGTCTGAGAAACAGAGAGCATTATTTTATATGTATATGCTTTCCCTAGAAAAACCACTGACTTATTTTCTGGAACATTTGTTCCCTTTTCTTCTAGAACAAGCGAGATATGTTATCATAGAGCATCTTACCTGGAGACAAAGCAGCAGCGTTATATGGCCTGGGAGGGAAAGTAATCTGGGTACCAGGAATATATGTGATTCTGTCCATGGGAGGGGTGCTTGTTCCCCCTGCATGAGGCACTAAAATTGTTGGAGGCATATTGGTCAGGTCAATGATTCCTATCCAAAGACAAATACAGTTTATTTATGTTAGGCATTACTATAAACTGAAAGCTAACTCTAGAAGTATATACATGGTTTTCCATTTCGTCTCCTTATAGCACACTGATAATTTGCATTCAATATAAAGTTTAAAATATTATCATTACTTCTTAAGACACTTTCTAAACCTAAACAAGATATGAACTCACTGAGCTCTACATAAGTAACCTCAGGTATGGACATAGTAAAGAAAACATGGCCTTCAAACACTTTCACAATTATATGGCTTATTTTGATTCTCTATAAGATCTCATCTCAATATATTATTTTACTTGCTTTCAAGGGCAAAAATCTACACAGGCAAGTATAAACTTCTTTTGTCTTTCCATCATTCATTTAACAAGTACTTACTAATTACTGGCAAATGTGAAAAAATTCTACATACCTCTTGTAGCTGGATACGGAAGACCCAGTGGCTGCTCTCGTGGGGACAGTCCCCTGGTGACATCAGGGCGTAGGTTCACTTGCATCTGCTGTGAGGTAATGTAGTCATTTAGGATTGTCTGTCTTGTGTTCTCCATTGCATAGAGCTGGTACTGACTTGGGTATCCTGGGGTTGGTGAAAGCTGTCTCTGAAACAGGTAAGCAGCAGCTGCTGAGTAAAAGAAAGAAAAAAATGGACTGAGTGTGTGAGATTAACGTGCTAAATGTTATCCTGGAAAGAGCAAGGAGGAAACACTGCCTGCCGAGCACACGCCACTCTCACTCAACTCTAGGGAGGACAGGGGTTCATTTTAAACCTTGACACATGAGTAATATAAGTCTAATTTCTTACTCTTTTTTCCCCCAAGCCATGGTTTCTCTGAGAGCAATAGGACTGTCCTGAAACTCCCTCTGTAGAGTTACACCTGCCTCTTCCTCCTATGTGCTGGGATTAAAGGTATGCACTACCATACCCTGTAAACTCAATTTATTTCAATTCGAGACATGTAATGGAAAGGGGAAGGACACCTGAACGTTCCTAATGTAGTTTTGTTTCAGTCATTACCATGAAACTTTATTACTTTTTCACCTGAAGTATATGAGAGTTGTGATTGAAAATTAAAGTCCTTTTTTGACAACAGGGGGAATCAATGTGGAAACAATTTCTAACATAGAAATTTTATTTCTCTAGAGGTAAAAAGGATTGAATATAACCATTCATGGGAAACCTTTTCTATGAAGGGCTAGATGAAATTTCGTGAGGTTTTAAGAGCTATACACTATTATTCATAGCTATTCGATTCTCTTAGTACTGAGACGCTATGGACTAAACAAACAAATGGCTAGGGGTCATGTTATAAAACAAATTGTCTACAGGAACAGGATTTCGTCAAGGAGCTACTGCCTAATTAGCCCCTGAAAAAGAGAATGACACCGGATACAAGGATGTCATAAGGGACTCGTGTGCACCTTGATCCTACCTTTCTAGACGGCTTTTGTCACTTAATTACCTTTACACTATACTTTCATTAAAAACAAACAAACAAACAAAAAAGCTAAGTAGTGTGGGGAATTTTTTTTATAACACAGAGGTAATGGTGAGATTTAATCAATGGTTTACAAAAAGGCACTGACCTTGGAACACTATGTTGTAATTAGCATATTTAATTCATCACATTAACCCACTTTTTCAATTAGACTTACCAAGTGCAATAAAGAACAAAGCTTTTCAGGCCCTTACTGATTTTAGTTCTTTAAGCTGTGTTAATATTTTATTACTTTGGAGTGCTGGTAACATAAGGGTATTCTAGTCACAAAACTGCACTGACTTGGACAGTAGTCTACACACTGAATAAGAACAGTCATATAGTATTTCTTTGCTATAAATTGTCACTAAATATTGGGCTTACCAGGATCCAAAGCCCTGTGAAAGGGCATGGCTGGATCCAAGTGCGTGGGAAGGTGGCTCCGATAAACCTCTCCTGCAGCGCTACTCCTATGATGGGGATCAAATGGGCTGTGACTCACGACGGGATCCACCCCGGGCACTGGAGACTTGGCTGTTATACTTTCTCTTTGGGTTGGGGTCAGAGTCGATTTCCTTTCATGGCTGGTAGACTTGCTGGAAGAAACTGTAACAGCAATAACAAAGCACCAATGCCACAAATCCTTGAGAACACTTCAACATATGCCCCAGCATTTAAAATTTATCTTGTAATATATCCGAGTGTGAGAACAAGTAGGAGCCTTGAAACTTGGAGACTACTGGGAGGTTTTGGAACATAACAGCAATTCTTAAACCACATTATGTTAAGATCATGAAAGGTAAGCTGGAAATGATAGCATATGACTTTAATCCCAGCACTCAGGAGGCAGAGGCAGGTGATCTCTGTGAGTTTGAGGGCAGTCAGGTCCAGGACAGCCAGGGCCACACAACACAGCAAAACCCTGTGTTAAAAAACCAAAATAAAAAGAAAATCATGAAAGGTCATACTGTTCCCTAAATCTCACTAGATGTGACCATGTTTTCATTTTTTTAAAAAGAATTATTTATTTATTTTATGTATATATATATATATTTTTATGTATATATATATTTTATGTATTTATTTTATATATATATATATATATATATACACACTGTAGCTGTCTTCAGACACACCAGAAGAAGGCATTGGATCCTATTATAGATGGTTGTGAGCCACCATTTGGTTGCTGGGAATTGAACTCAGGACCTCTGGAAGTCAGTGTTCTTAACCACTGAGCCATCTCTCCAGCCTGTGACCATGTTCCTACACGGTACTAACACCAAAATCCTAAAATAAAATAACATCTATTTTGTCCCCACCTATAGTAAGTCTCAAATTCTTCTCTCCTTGTGTTTTCTAAATTCTTTGCTACCTGTCAACTGTAAATCCTCCTAATTCTTGCTGTTCAGTCTGCCCTTGAGTGACTCTTTACCTCATAGACACCCACCTGCCCCCCTCATTCTCCAGTGACCCGACTGGCTCTAGTACACACCATCATACCACACACTCTGCTGCAGCCTCTATGTGGGAGTGTGTGTGTGTGTGTGTGTGTGTGTATCATTAGCCATGTCACTTAATTTCTCTCAAAAAAATATGTGTGTGGGCATTTGCCTTGTAGTATGTCTGTGCAGCACATGTATGCAGTACCCTTAGACATCACAAGAATATCAGATTCCCCAGGACTGGAGTTATAGGTGGCTGTTAGCTGCCATGTAGGTGTGGCCACTGAAGCAAGGTCCCCTGGAAGATGCTGGTGTTCTTCTTCTTTTTTCTTTTTTTAAAGATGTATTTGTTTCATGTATATGAGCACAATGTCGCTGTCTTCAGACACACCAAGAGAGGGCATCAGATCCTATTACACATAGCTGTGAGCTACCATGTGGTTGTAGGGAATTGAACTTAGGACCTCTGGAAGAATACAGTCCATACTCTTAAAGGCTAAGCCATCATTTCTCCAGCCGAACACTGGTGTTCTTAACTGCAGAACTATCTCTTCAGCCCTACTTAATTTCTTTACTTTTGTACTTCTGTCCTACTCATTATTAAACCCCACATACCGTGTACGTTTTGAAGGGAATAATTCACTGATATTAAATATATACTTGATATATAAGTATCATTATATGCTTCTGTTTTGTTTATTTACACAGTCTCTAACTTGATAGTCCGTAAACTTGCTTCTGTATCTGCCCTGCCTCCCAAGTGTGGGAATTAGGTGTGGACCACCACTCCCAATTACTATAAAGCTATTAACTGAGCTGGTCAGTGGTAGTGCACGCCTTTAACCCCAGCACTTGGAAGGCTGAGGCAGGCAGATTTCTGAGTTCGATGCCAGCCTGGTCTACAGAGTGAGTTCCAGGACAGCCAGGGCTAAACAGAGAAAACCCTGTCTCAAAAAACCAAAAAACAAAAAAAGCTATTAACTGAAATTCTGCTGGTACAAACATGGCCATAAACAAAAATTCTCTATCGAAATATAAAGTATGACTGGCCTATCCTGCCAAGTCCTTTTTCCTCTGTGGCAGCTCTAGTAGGCTGCCCTTCCCCTGCTGGTGGTGCACTCCTAAAACATTCTTCAACTCTTCACCATACAGCCTGAGGCCTAACACAGTGGTTCTCAACCTTCCTAATGCTGTGACCCTTTAATGCAGTTCCTCACATTTTGGTGACTCCCAACCATAAAATCATTTTTATTGCTACTTCATAGTTATAATTTCGGTACCATTATGAATTATAATGTAAACATCTGATATTCAAGGTAACTGATTTGCATTCCACAGTAGAGTCAAGGTCCATGGTTGAAAACGCTGGTCTAACTGGTAAAACCTCAAAATATACATACTGAGCCCCAGAGAACTGACCCACTTCCACCTCCCCAGTGTTGGGATTATATGCAGCCATCATCATGCTCAGTGGGCACCAACTAGATACGTGACTTCTGGAGATTGAATTTCACTGACTGGGTTGCTTCCCTAGCCCATTACAACCTGTGCATCTTGAGCCTTCTAGAGCTAATGATTTGGTATTTTGTATTTGTTGGAGGTAAAACATGCTGTAAAAATAATCAGACCAGGTAACAAAAGCCATACCATCAGAAGTTCTGCTCATCATGGGGGAGCCTCTGGATATGGTGTTCTGGTAGCTCACAGGAGTCCTGCGAGCACTGCTGTCATCATAGATTCCCGGGCTCAACTGTGCTTTGGGAGCTTCATGAAGCGTAGACCTGAGAACGGAGGGGCCAGAGCTCACCACTGACGTGTGCCGGGGTCGCACTGGCTCTCCTGCTTTCACATCCTCATATTTTCCCCGTTCTACTACTTTTATGTTCTCTGGTACAATTTCCAGCATTCCACGGGGTAGTTTGCTAGGCCCTGTGATTAAGGACTTCACATTGTGTTTGATAGCTGATTGACCTGAGTTGTTGTCAAATTTTATTGGTGTGCCCTAAGGGGAATGAAACAAACATTACAGGTAGCAAAGTTATCTAATACTACTCCCTCTAAGGTGTAGGTGTGCCTCACGGCAATTATACTTCACTGTGGTGACATCAATCTGAGCCCATGAACCCTTAAATATACACACTCCCAAACTGTGTGTACAAGAAAAACCGATGATGTGTATGTGAAAGATTTTCTACCAAGAAGTCTGATGTAAGAATTACCTAGAACAGCTAAGTCATATTTTTAAAACTGTTTCATAAATGTCATTCTGAAGTGGAATTGTTTACAGAAAGAGAGCCATGATCTATTTACCTGGGAAATGGAACCCTCAATTATTGGCCTCGTGCTCTGGACTACGTCTGGAGTTTTCCGGCTTTCCTGAGTTAGAATATCTTGCCGTGGAATCTCGTGAATGGAGCGCCCCATCTCTTTGATGGTGGTGATACCGTCATACGGTTTTCCTTTGGTAATGGCACCTTCAAATGCTCGGATGGGAGGGCTTTCCCTTTTTATCTGTTTGGGGTATTTAAGGCCGTCTTCAAAGCTTTCAGCTGTTGCTCTTGGTGTGCCTTTAGGAAGAGGTCAGGAAAGATAATTATTAAAATATTGCTCATGGTTGCAAAGTCCTGCCATTGAATTTCTACAACAGACCCTCAGGTAGGCATCCATGAATCATTATGTTATAGGGTTACTCAAAATTAATAGTTTCAGAATGGCTTTTATAAAGATACCTTGATATTAAAAGATTAGGTGAGTAAAACCTTCAGATAAATGATGTAGCTAAGAGAAAAGTTAAGACATAAGATTTAATACTTCAAAGAGTAAAATACCTTTAAAAGTAGGTTTAATACTCCATAAAATTAGTATTAAACTACCTTGCCAGTGAATCAACTTATAATAAAAAGGCAAAACACAATGTACCCTGCATTATGGAACCAGACAGCACAGTCCTTTCTTTGAGGTCAGAATGAGGGCTCCCCCTGGGTAATGCTCGGCATATAAGACCTTTCAAAACAGTAAAGAAATCCAGTTATTAAACAATGTATTGTTAATTTATAAAACCGAATGTTGTCTATAGAGAATATGACTTTGATAAAAAGCTCTATGAAGGAAGGGGTGTAATTTCAAAATCATACACGATTCAGACACTATCCAAAAGACTGGTGAGATGGTGTGTAAGAAAGGGTACTTGCTGCCAATTCAGATAACCTGGGTTCAATACTCAGGTCTCATATGATGGGAGGAAAGAGCTAATGCCTGCAAGTAATCTTCTCACCACAACATTTGCACAACACGCACACACACTCACACACACACTCACACACACATTCAAATACTCTCACTGAATAAATGTAAACAAAGGAATAAATCAGAAATACCTAATATGTGGTTATATAATTCATTTAAAAATATTTTAAAGGTTTAATTACCTATAATTTTTATGTTTCTGTGCCCCTTGTCGCCTTGTGCATACTGGATGGTGAGCCTGTGTGTGTGTGCTGGGAACTGAGCCCCAGTCCTCTACAAGAGCAGCCAGTGTTCTCAGCTGCTGACCAATTCTCTTGTTCCATAACTACTTTCCAGAACATTTTCCCAAATACAAAATGACAAGGAAAGGTATTTAATTTTAGTTTAAAACAGAAAGAACTTTTAGCTGGACTTGTTAATAATACATGCCACCTATAATACTAGTACTTGGAAATAAGAGTTAGGATCAGAATTCAAGGAGTCTGAAACTCACCAATACCAGACTACACCCTACCTATGCCCTAAAATATGATCAACACTAAAGCTAAATTATCTCTCTTTAAAAAATTAGAATATTTAAGCTGAGCATGATGGCAGACACCTTTAATCTCATTACTGGGGAAAGAAGATACAAGACAGTCTCTGAGTTTGCAGCCAACCTGATCTAGATACTGAGTTTCAAGACAGCCAGGACTACAGAGAGAAATCCTGCCTCAAACAACAACAGAACACTTATATTTATACAATGAGAACTAATAACAGTTAAAAGTCGCCAAATAAAAGCAAACTGTGGCTGGGCATGGTGTGCACATCTTTAATCCCAGGACTCAGGAGGCAAAGGTGGGCTGGCTAAAGTCTGAGCTTAATGCCAGTGTGAACCACACACTGAATTCAAGACCTGCCTGGACCAAAGAGTGAGACCCTCTGTTTTGTTCTGTTTTCTTTTATCCTACCACCTTTCTTTCCCTTTACCCATTTTAGAAAGTGTAACCCTACTAAGAGCGCCCCACCCCTTCCCCCTTTAAAGTAATTAACAGTAAACCAGGAAACCTGGGCATAGAGAAGCCTTGCTAATGAGAGGAAGAACCATAAACTGGATGTGAATTTGAACAGCATAAAAAAAAATTTTTAAAAAAATCTTATAAATTTCATTGTTAATTCAACTTCTCATTGCATTTTAGGTTTTAAATTCAGCATAGGTTTAATTATATAATAATTTTTTGCTTAGTATACTTTTCCCCTTAAGGTCCTTTGTGTGCTAGTATCTATTTCCTTCACTCCAACATCAATAAATGTACAAACAAATTTTAGAAGATTAACGTGATAGGAAACACACACTGTTTTTTGAGCTCTGGTTACTTCATTTAATATTTTGAAGTTCCATATATCTTCCTAAAAATTGCCTAATTTCAGTTTTCTTTATGGCCAAATAAAACTCCACTGTGATATGGACCACATTCATCTACTGATGATGGACACCTAGGCTGATTCCATTTCTGTGCTATTTATTTATTGTGGGAAGAGCAGCAGTACACACAGGTGAGGAAATACCTCTGTAATTGTCCATAAAGCTCTTTGGGAATGCTGAAACAGGATGGCACATGCTCAAAAACAGACATGTAGATTGATGAAACAGAATGTAAGACCTCCATACAGCTGTAGTCACCTGATTTCTGACAAAGGTGACTAAAATAGTCACCAGAGAAAGAGCTTCTGGGGCTGGAGAGATGGCTCAAGAGGTTAAGAGCTCTGACTGCTCTTCTGAAGGTTGTGAGTTCAAATCCCAGCAGCCACATAGTGGCTCACAACCATCCGTAATGAGATCTCATGCCCTCTTCTGGAGTGTCTGAAGACAGCTAGAGTGTACTTAAATAAAAAGATAGCCTTGTAAACAAATGGTGACAGGAAGTGGAGAGCCATCTGGACAAACCTCTAACCTGGTATAAACATCCACACTCTAAGTGGATCAAAGGCCAAAATAGAGGTCCTGAGCCTCTGAAAATGGTAGAGGAAAAAGGAGAGAAAATATTTCAAGATACAGGCACAGGCGAGGATTTTCTGAATAGAACTTGGGTTACTAAGGAAATAAAGCAAATATTGACAAATAGGACCTCATAAAATTAAAATCTATACCATTACAAGGGAACCATTACAAGGGAAGCAGCAGCCCACAGAATGGGAGAAAGCCTCTGCTGACTATAAATCCAACAAGAGTATCATATAGACTGTACAAAGAACTAAAAACCCTAAACTACTCAATCAAAAAATGGACTGAGAGCTTACAGAGAGGTCTCAAGGGAGAAAATATAAACAGCTAATAAACATCTTAAGTATACAACATACTTTAGTCACCAAGGAAATGCAAACTAAAGCTATTTTGATATTCTATCTCATCCCTGTCAGAGTGAAATTTCATAAAGAAAAAAATTATAAGAAATGCTAGAAAGAATGAATGAGAAAGAACACTTATTCATTGATGGTAGGTAGTAGTATGAACTAGTGTAGACATTACAGAAACAGATAAAACATCCATGACCCTAGTTTACTACTCTGGGAATATAAACGCTGACTGTATCTTAGTTAAATCACTGCTCAAATATGAAGTAAACCTGGGGAAAAGAAAATGAAGAAATATGGACATTGTAAAGAGAAAAAAAATGAACATAACACCTAAATAAGGAGTTTTAAAGCACTATCTTCAGGAGTCGCTGTGGGTAAAGTGCCTGCTGCAGAACCATGACATCTGTAGCATGTACATGGACTGCATCTATAAACCCAATGCTGGAGGGCACAGATCCCAAGGACTCAAAGGCTAGCCAGTCCGGCCGAAGTGAAAAAAAGACTACAATGACCTCTGGTTTTGGTAAAAACATGGACAAAGGAACAAACACACATTTTACATTAACAAAAAATACTAATTAAAGCTTAGAAGTAATCATATACATTTAACCTAAAGAAAATACAGATGATTTTAAAGGATGTTTTATTTTTACTTTATAAGTCTTTGGCCTCCATTATGTATCTGCACCATATGTGTGCACGTCCCTATGGAAGCCAGGAAACATATCACATCTCTAGGAACTGGAGTTACAGTCCACTGCAGCATTGTGTGGGTGCTGGGAACCAAACAGGGGTCCTCAGGAGAGCAGCGGGTGCTCTAAACATCTATCTAGCCACAGGTTATGTCTTGTTTTCTTTTTAAATAGAGAAAATAGAACTCTGAGAAAAATCACACAGGCCTTACTTGGCCTTGAATATTTTAACTAGATGAAATGATCTGAGGTAGGCTACGGCTTAAGAGTAAACCAAACCACAGTGACTCCTGAATTCATAACATAGTCAGCATCAAGTTGGACACTGGCCTATAATCTGCTGACACTGATGAATATAACCCCTTAATTTCCAGTTGAAGAGATAAGCACAGAGAAATACTCTAGGGAAAGTTCAACTAAAGAGAAAATAAAATCCATATCCCTGCTCTATTCATCATACATCATTTTTACCTCATACCTCATGTATTAAAAAGAAATTCTGAAAGTGAGTTTTGTATCCCCACCACCACCACAGATTCATTGAACAAGGAGGTAGTTCTACAAGAGCTAATGCATCTAAACTAACAGTCACCTCCACTATGACCACTATATTCAGTTTTTAAATCCTTCTACTATGAAGTGCCAGTGAGTCATAGAGTGACATGTTGTAAATTTAAAATTATATTATTTCAGGTAGAAATGCTAGTAATTAAACCCAATAAAACAAAACTACTACACAGAGTGAAGTGCATCTGAGTAACACTTGAGGTCTTTACCCTCTAAAGGTGCTGACACAGGAGACTCCCTCATCGACATGCCTTGCTTTATATTTCCTTCCACTGACTCATAGCTTCTTTTTAAACTCATTTCATGAGCTGTTCTTGGACTCCGAGTCCCTTCTCGGGCATTCTTAATATCTGTAGAATATAGAAACAAGAATTATTCAGAGCCTAAGGCCTATTTATAATGTGCAGTGAACTAAGACCTTAGTATTAGTCTTCTAAAAACAACTTGATCCCAGCACTCAGGAGGCAGAGACAGATGGATCTTTATGAGTTTGAAGCTAGCCTGGTCTACACAGTAAGTTCCAGGTCATGTATAGTATGACTCTGTCTCAAACAAAACAAAGCAAACAAAAACTTGTTCTAACATATATTTATGTAGACAGCATCCATGAAAACACTTCTGTTTTCTACAGTATTAACTGAATGACTCCTGTGTGCCAGGGAAAGGCTAGGCTTCCAGGTTAACAAATTAAGTCCCTTCTCATGAAACTTACAATGGAGGGTACAAAAAAATATGCTAAGGCTGCAAATAAGGGTTAGCAATTAAGAGTACTCAGTGTTCTTCCACAGGATCTGAGTTTAGTTCCCAGAACCTACATCATGGGCCTCACAACTACTCCAGCTCCAAAGGATCTGATGGCCTTTTCTGACTTCCACAGGAACACACATGAATTATGCAAAAATCCATGGCTCACGCACACAAGCACACAAATAAAAAATACTAAAGAAATTAATAATAGGCCTTACTGTCCAATGTAATGCATACTAGGGAAAGAAATTTATAGTATGCTGCAAGAATGATGAGACAGAAACTTGACATGTCCAGGTCCATCCAGAAAAAGCAAGCTGAGAACTGAAGGACAAGTAAGAGATGCTTATGTCCAATATAAAAGCAGGAAACAATGGCACAGGCAGAGGAATAGGCTCAGATATCTCAAGAATGACAGAGCATGCTACCTCTTAAAGGAACATCGTCAGCTCAGTACAAAGCCAACGTGAAGAATGGAGTTAGGCAGAAAAGTTTAGGGCTAAGAGGAAAAGTGGCAATCAAAAAAAAAAAAATTGTAAGGGCAAGCAAAAGGAGACCGTGGAGTGAGTTGACGCCATGGGACAGTCTTGTAGTTATCCTTTAAGGTCACAGAAAGTAAAGCAGGAAGCATGGTGATTACTCCAGGTAAGTGGCACACCCTCAGTTGTCCAGACAAAAGGTAATGGTTGCAGGCAGAATAAGGGATTGATTGATTGCAGAGACTTTAGGAAACAATCTAATGATTTTGTAATATGTTGGATATGAAAGAGGAAAAGAGAGATACTTAGATTTCTAGCTTCTTTCCCTTTTCCCAAAGTAAAATGTTCATTTATGCTAGATGTGTTAAAATAAGAAATAAGACTAGTGTAGATTACACAACATCAGGTACTCTGTTCATCTCTTTGTATCAGAGACAAAGAGAAAATATTGATAATGACTATTTCAAGGTTGTAGTCAGAAAACTCAAACTCAGCCCTGTGACTGATGATTACAGCATACATTAGTTATTCTTAGAAAAGATACTCAAAGGACAAAACAGATGGCTAGATTTGATAGGTGGAAGAACAGACATATATATATTTTTATTAAGGGGAGTTCAGTCCAACATTCTCATCTTGATTATCAGATTATCTGTTTCTTAGTTCCTTAGTTCCTTAATAGACTCCTATTAAATAGATCCCTATTAAAATAAAAGCTACTCCATTTAAGTTAAATGAAGATTCTTTTTCTAGGTTAGGAATGACTAGTCACTGACAATGTCTGCTGTTAATTACAATACACTTCCCCTGTGCTCTTCACTCTTACAACTGTCTTAATTGATTTTTTACAAAATATCCCCTTTCACAAGGAGAAAATAGGTCTGCAAAAAATAAACTGACTTACCTATAATAAGAAGGTAAAATCCCACGTCCTAAGATTGGCATCAGTGAATAAACAATACTTACTATCATATGATAAGATATGTCCACTTTTGCCTTCATAAATAACATGGCCTTTGGATGTAGCTTCCTCTCTGATTTTCTCAGGACTGCTTTCTTCAATAGGCATCCTGGAAACAGGTCCCTTCACCAAAGCCTCTGTTGGTATGCTAGCCGGGGGCAGAGCTGGGGTCCCCTGGCATCAAAACAAACACAAGCACCCAAGAGTCACTTATGCTTAGAAGAAGCAGACATGTAGAAAATAGAACCTGCAAGTCAAATCAATCTTCAAATAAAGCAAAGTACAGAAGAGGAAACAAAACACTTCCCTCCTATAAACATAAAGAAACCCCATACCTCGATCCTTCAACTCCACTATGACAGAGAACTTAAGCTGATCATAGCATGTGAGGTAAAACAGTTTTGTCCCCCACTCCCCAACACCTATTAGCAAATCCCTATTGAGGAGTTTAGTTTTCAGAAAACAAGTAAGTTTTAAGCTGGGCAGTGGTGGATTAAATGCCTTTAATCCCAGGACTTGGGAGGCAGAGGCAAGAGGATTTCTGAGTTCAAGGTCAGTCTAGTCTACAGAGTTCCAGGACAGCCAGGGCTACACAGAGAAACCCTGTCTTGTAACACCCCCAAAAAAGTTTTAAGTCTAAATGTAATAATTTTTAATAAAATATAATGAAAATAACACTAAATTAAGTTTTAAATGTGATGTACTATAACTTTCAAATTGTAATGAGAGGAAAACAAACGTTCATTATCTAGCTGCCTGCATGTTTGGTGCCTGGGCTTTGGTCATCTAAGGAGAGGAAAAGCTCAGATGCCTTGTTTAGTGAGCTAATCAGTCAGGAAACATCACCAGTGTCTCACCACCATTAGTCTTCCACTAGACTGACAGTAGTGGAGCTTTATGACCTTTTTTTTAGGGAAACTGTTTACTGTCAATTACACAGAACACTGTATAAGTGGTAGATTGGGTTGTAAATGAAGACCAGATCTAACCCACTCCTTTGTATAGGGTCTCTACTACTTTGAATTTGAGGCAATACACTCTTAGTTTAAAGGGTGTGAGTGACAGGAGCAATGTGTCTAGCACACCCAGTCATGAAGAAAGTTCAGTAGGAAACATCAGGAAATCCTCAACATGCACTCTGTGCCAATGAGCAAATTTTAAAATATATACATCTGAGCGTCATTTGACCCAATTAAAACTATTTTCCTAATAAAACGTTGGATGCCGGAACAGTAAGAAAGATGTAAAGATAAATATAACATATAGGCCCGTGTATTATTTTTTTCTGAGTACATTTAAGTGTTAACTTATTTTGAAATGGCATACTTGGACCAAATAATGAGAGACAGAGAGTTCCTATGTAATGTTCTAAGTCAACATAAACCATAACAACTTCATAACTGGGAATTGTCTTAACAGGGTAATTCTGAACCACAATGTCCTGAGCAGAGTCAACCAAAGGCTCGGGAAAGCACAGGCTGCTGGAACTTCTCCCTGAGGGTTTGAATCCAGTAAATCTAGCACAAGGCTTAAGCATTTATGGCTAGCAACTTCTCAAATGATACTGATGCTAATGGTTTTAGGGCCCATACCTTTAGTAACAATACCTTAGGTAACAAGGATACAACAGAAGAACAAGCTAGTAACAATATACAAACACTTGTATCCGTGTTTTTAAAAAGCAAAATATATGGACTTTACTACTTTTCCCATTTATGTAAAATTTTTAAAAGGGAGCTGTTTTACATTTCAAGTTAAAATTAGTATCTAGCTAGAAAAAGAAATACCTTCCATTAATCAAAATTAGGATTCTGTTTAACTTCAAATATATTTGATCTCTGATGTACTCAATGAATTTGAACACAGCAGGTTACACATTGAGATCACAAATATACCTTTTCACAAGGAGCAATAAGAAAGCAATTGTTTTCTTCTCAATTTCTATTTAATCTAAACACAAGATAAAAGCTTTTCCAGGAGATCTGTAAGGACTATAACATCTTCTGCAAGTTTCTTTTGCCAATTTCCAGGTGAGTAGTGACACCTTGAATAACTACAGTAGAAATAACATGGCTTGGAGTTAAAGTGCAATAGGAAAGGAAACTATGCAGAACTGAAGTTTATTATTATTGAGAGCTGGGTTCACATTAGAACGAAGAACAACAGACTTAGGAACAACGCTGCTGTAACAACTAAAGCTCCTGATAAGTCTAGCTTCCCTAGCTACTGTTCAGCATGCTGGAGATGATGGTCAATGCACTGACCTGGGTAATAGAGCCCCGCAACGACGAAATGGTCTCCACTGAGATTTTGCTGGCTGGAGTTCCCCGAGTTATACTTCCTTCTTGGACAGCCCCTGCAGTGCCTAAATAAAAACAAAGCCATCACTAAATCATTGCCTTCTTCCTGACAGCCCCCACTCCACAATACCAGCTCTCACACAACAGAATGGGGGCAGGAATAACAAAAATTATCCTAATGAAATATATGTCTCAAAATATCATAAATGATTTTTAAAAAGGATTGTTCAAACTGATGATGAAGGATTATATCCATAGATTTGTGCTGCTCACAACCCTAGTCAGAAAAGCTTCTTTGTGCAGTGGGCAAAAGTGAATATAGAGACTTTGTCCAAATTACTAATAACCAAGAGTGTGAAGCCCTAAATGGCACACCTGTATTTAAGAGCCAGAGTACAGGTAGGAGTGCCCTGAAATGCTATTGCATGTATGAACTCAACAGCTATGGTTAACTGCATAAGACCAGAAAAAGGTCAAGCCAATCAAAAATCTTTTTTTTTTTTGGTTTTCTGAGACAGGGTTTCTCTGTCTAGCCCTGGCTGTCCTGGAACTCACTCTGTAGAACAGGCTGGCCTCAAACTCAGAAATCCACCTGCCTTTGCCTCCCAAGTGCTGGGATTAAAGGCATGTGCCACCACTGACCGGCTGCCAGTCAAAATTCTAACATGGATGATGGTGTGCTCACAAGGCCCTACCAGTGGTGGAGAACTGTTGGTGGCTTGTAGTTGCTTAGGGAAAGAAGCGATTTTTCTTGAGGGGACTGGAACCATGTGTAGGCTGTCTGTGATCCAACGGACGGCACCACATACATGCATACATAGGCAACAACAATTGTACTATAGGCTATTTAAAAAATGAGAGAGCAGTAGCTGAGAACATGAGATTGGGAGGGAGCATGTTGAGGGGGGAAGAGTTGGTGTTGGGAAAATGATCAAAATACATTATATAAACATATAAAATAACAGAATAAATAAATACATTATTAAAAAATGACTACTGACATTAATAACTTCAGAGTTTGGTGAGGCTTTTGGGGTTTTGTTTTGGTACTATATGCCCATCAAATTTCAAAGTTTTAAAATTACTGGGCCAGAGAGATGACTCAGTGGTTAAGAGCATCAACTGCTCTTCCAGAGGTCCTGAGTTCAATTACCAGCAACCACATGATGGCTTACAACCATCTGTAATGGGGTTTGATGCACTCTTCTGGTGTGTCTGAAGACAGCAATAGTATACTCATATAAATAAAAATAAATAAATCTTTTTTAAAAAGTTACTTTTACATGGAAGCAAAAACATAAAAATCAGTAACTTGAAGAAATAAGTCATTAAAATATATTAATGATTGAGCTGTTTGTAGTCCTATATACTTATAATTGACTTTGGAGGTTGAAGTAGGAGGACTGAGAATCCAAGTCCAAACTTGGCTACACAGCACATCCAAGGCCAGTAAAATTATCAATGTTGCCACAATTTAGGATGTACCCTCCCCCCCAAAATTTAATGAGTTATTTTAAAAAGTTTACTATAGGCAAAAGTTTAACACAACTGTCAAACTGGATACAGTTTTACCTCTGACCACACCTTCATGCTGCGCTCTGACCAATAAACCCTCAGGTTGTGAGTTTTGGCTTCTTGGAGAAAATTCTTCCTGCTTGATGTAGGTCAAAGGAGCTATGGACAAAAGAAAGAGAAGCATAAAAAGACCAACCACTGAATGGCTGACCATGATGCTACAAATAGGCATGATAGAACTATGGCCACTCACTGACCTGATTTGTTAGATTCCTGCTGCCGTGGCAATCCAAGAGAGATAGACCCTACCGAGGGCTTAGCTGCTTCTTGAGTATAAGCCTGATTATGAGAAGACAAGTAAGTGCCAGGAGTTCCCTAAAAAATAAAAAAATGAAAGAGTTAAAAGACTAAGCACTGTCTTTCCTGAAAGTAAAGTCAACTTTCAAATTTCTGCCTATAAAAATCTGCATCTTTGCCACTCAAAATTTTAAAAAGTAATTGGACAAACCGAAAATTCAGCATAGATTATTAAGTTAGAAAAACTATAGGAATGAAATATGCATACTAACAGTATCACATATTACATATAGATATTTATTAGCCAAGTCTGCATGGACTTGTCCTGCCCTTGGAGGAGGCTGCAACGCCCATCACTTGTTTGTGTAATAATGTACATACTTAACATTCCTCTTTCAAGGAACGACCTGAACAACTCCATGAAGTACTGAAGGTGAAGGTGTGCCTAATGTCTCAGCAAGACTGTAAATGCTGAGACCTTCAGGATAGCCCTTATGGTATGGAAAAGGACTCTAAAAACTTGTTAAAAAATACATAACTTCTCAAAAACTAAGGATGCAATATTAGTTATATGAGGGGCTTCACAAATCTAAAGGAACAAAAGCAGCTGTACTGTGAGCCAATTTATCAGAAAGTTACTAGGGGAGGAGATACGAGATTTAGAGAGTGACAATTGCAAGAGACCCCCTCCAGTTAAACTGTTTTTGTTTTTATGCTTAAAAAGGCAAACAGGGGGCTGGTGAGATGACTCAGCAGGGAAGAGCACCGACTGCTCTTCGGAAGGTCATGAGTTCAAATCCCAGCAACCACATGGTGGCTCACAACCACCCATAATGAGATCTGATGCCCTCGTCTAGTGCGTCTGAAGACAGCTACAGTGTACTTACAGTAATATAATAAATAAATCTTTAAAAAAAAAAAAAAGGCAAACAGATTCTAGAATTCAGGTTCACCTGGATACTGAGCAAAGTTAGGCCCAGGTGTGGTAGAAATGTTAATTTCAGGATGGGGTCCTACCTAGCCAGTTTATAGTCTATACTTAAAAGAGGCAGGCAGGTCTCTGAATTCTTTTGCAATGTTAAAAGAAAATGTATGCATGGCCACCACTTAAAGAATTGAGGGGCTGCAGAGACCAGATGCTGATTCACAGAATACTCAAAAGAAGCTTGGAGTAAATGACCGGATTAATATGTAAAATAAGAGACAAGGTTTAAGATCTGCAAGAGATGAGCTATCCAGAGGTTTTTTTTAGAACAGTGAGAGAGAAATGCCATAAGCAGAGCATAGAGAGAGAGAGCAGTCTGGAGATCTCCAGAGAAAGCAGAACTTAAAAGAAAGTAGACTAGAAAGCTGTCTCAAGCAGAACAACATAGGGCACCAGCTTGGCCCATGATTTGACTTCAAGTAATTTGTTTTCAAAGCTTTCAGATGTCCCTTCTCTCAGGAATCTGGACATAGCCAAGGCTGGTCCTTGGCATTTATTAAATTATCTAAAGCATTAACCACGATGTACTCAAAATGTAAGCTACTTTTAAGAATATTTTATATCTCTTAAAAATGCAAAAAGAATATGTATGAAAATGGCAAGAGTTCAGAAGTTACTTGAAAAGTTGCAACACATCCATTGGAACCCAGAAAGTTTTGTGTATATGCAAGGCTATGAATACCCTAAACAAAGACCTAAGAAACTCTCTCACCTCTGGCTGACCTAAGACCCTGTAAAGGAGAAAATAAAAAATTGAAGCAGACCTGTCAACTGACTGAGGGTAGTCTGAAGGCAAGTCTCAAAACACAAAGAGCTCCAACAGCAAGGACTCCGTCAGACTAATGGTTCCAAATCATTTAAGGAAATCTCTGTTCTGTCATGAGTTAATAAAAGCTGAGATTTTAGCAGGCACACATAAATAACACAGACTTTACAAATCAGTTGTCAAAAGCTACTAAGCAAGTAAAATATATATATATATAAGAGATTAAGAAAAAGGAGCTATAATAGCCCTGGGAGAGAACTGTATGATTTCCAAAGTTGCCACACCATAGAACACAAAATATGCAATTGTGCAGGCTGAGGAGATGATTCTGCGAGTGAAAGATGCTTGCCATCAAGCAGAAAGCCCGAGTATGACCCCTGAGACCCACAGCATGCCAGGAGACAGTCCATCGCCATGCACTGTCCTCTCATCTCCACATGAGAAACCAATGAATGTAATAAAAACTAAATGTGTATCTGACAAAAGTTACAAGCTATATAAAAAAAAAATTGACCCACATGTATGAAATAAAGCAATAAGCTTTTAACTTCTTAGACAGAGAATTAAAGGGAAGTACAAGAAGAATATGTAACAAAACACAAAATACATCACAGAGAATAAATGCATTGAGAAGAACAAAACAGAGGTTCTGGAACTGGCAGCTGTAACTACAGGTCAGGTATAATTAGCATACGTCTGCAACCCAGCACTTGCAAGGCTGAAACAAGATTTGAGACCAGCTTAGACCATGGAGTTCCAGGCTTGTCTGAGCTAAACATAATGAAACCCAATCTACAAAAACAAAACAAAACAAAGAACAAAAGCAAAAAAACAGAAAGAGAAAGAGAGACAGAGAGAGAAAGGCCCAAATCCTGAAAGAAAGAGGGGCGGGGAGGGAAAGGGAGATGGAGGGAGGTAGGCAGGCAGGCAGGCAGGCAGGCAGGCAGGCAGGCAGGCCGGCCGGACCAAATCCTTATGAACAAGAAGTACTATGGGAGGTCACAGGAAAAGTAAAGACGATACTACAAGATGTACAAGCACTACATTGTGCTTCATTCTCTGTGCTTCCCTGACAGTGATCTGTTTTTAGTAAACTGAAGTTTTGAATGGGAGATACAGCAGCATCGTAGAGAGATGGTCAACATCAAGCTGGCCTCAAACGTGTGGTCCTATTGCCCCAGCATCTAGGATGCTGGGGATTGATGCAACTATGTCCAGTTCTACATTACTTCTGACTTAAGGTCCATACATTCCTTTAAATATAATACTACTGCATACTTAATTAACAGACCACAGCATAGTATAAACATAAATTTTTATATATACTAGAAAATCAAAAAGCCTCTTATGTTATTGTTCACAAGATTATTTTTTTCTTTGATGATCTGGAATCAAGCTAATGATGTCCTCACTCATGCTTCTACTAGCCAAGAACTTACACAAACAAAGAATACATTAAAATTGCCGAGCATGTTGGTGCAGACCTTTAATCCCAGAATTTGGGAGGCAGAGGCAGGCAGATGACTGTGAGTTCAAGGCTAGCTTGGTCTAAGTAGTTACATTCTCAAGTCAGTAAGGATACATAAGACCCTGTCTCAATAAAATAAAATAAGATAAAGTAAAATAAAAACCATAGAATACATTAAAATTAATGAAATAGCCAAAATTAAACAGATACGCACATCACTTCTATAGTGGAAATTATAAAACACTTTAAATAGGAATTAGCAGTAATGACCTAGACAAATGAAAAGATGTGTATATAGATGAGAAGATTCAAAATTGTTGCACAGTGATTGTAACATACAGATAGGAAGCAAATACAAAGACAGGCAGATCTCTGAGAGTTCAAGGCTAATATGGCCTACAAAACAAGTTCTAGGACAGCCAAGGCTACATGAAGAAACCTTGTCGCACTAAAAGAAACAAAGAAAGTACAGACAGACAGAAAGGAAGACAGAAAGAAAGAGTAAAGGAAGATTCAAGATTGTTAAAATCTATTCCTATCTGAAATTGATCTGTAGGTTAATGTAACTCTGGCTTTTACAAAATTGGATAGATAGATAGATGATAGATAGATAGATAGATAGATAGATAGATAGATATATCTATATATAGAGAGAGTTTATATTACTATGAAAAGGGATATAGAATAATCAGAAAAATAAAAATATTACAGGATGTACACTAAATGATTTCAGGACATATGTTATAATGTGGCAATAGTGAAGACTATAATAACAAGAGAAGCAGAAAAGTAGATTCATGGAAAAACTGTGGGTGCAGATACAGATCCAAACATATAGTTAAATGCTCTTAAACAAAAGACAACCAGAACAATCATAAGAAAGGAAATTTTGAAAACCATGCTACTAGAAGTGAATGCTGGTTTTCAAACCATCATGTACAAAGAAACCAGCCTGTAACTGATCATAATGAAAGTAGAAGCCAATCTATAAAGCTTGTAATATGTAACTAATAGAGTATGAGAATGTGTTCAAGGTGTAACAATTATATGAAAATGTTCCATTTAGCTGGGCAGTGGTAGCACCCACTTTAATCTCAGCACTTGGGAGGCAGAGGCAGAGGGATTTCTGAGTTCAGGGCCAGCCTGGTCTACCGAGTGAGTTTCAGGACAGCCAGGGCTACACAGAGAAACCCTGTCTCAAGAAAAAAAAAAAAGTTCTGTTTAATAGTGCCATATACAGCGAATACAAAATGAAAAATTTTATATGTAGACTACATATTTTAAAGCTTCTGAAGATGGAAATATAGCTCATTCGATAGAGTATTTGTCAAACATGCAACTAGTCTTGTTTTCAATCCCTTGCACAAGATGAAGGCAGCATGGATGCACATATCTGTCATTCAAACATTGAGAGGTAGAAGTTCAAGGTCATTTTTGCTACATACTGGTATATAAAAGGCCTTTTCTCAAAAACAGTCAGCAAGATAGCTCAGTAGGTCAAAGTACTTGTCAGGTAGCCTGAAGACCTGAGTTAGATCCTCAGAATCTACACAGTAAGGGAGAACTGACTCTCAGTAAGTTCTCCTCTGACCTCCACAGGTACACCGTGACCTGTGTATGTCATATACATGTATAAACAAACACACAGGCATACCCAATGTATAAAAGAAAAAAAATTTTATTTATTTATTTATTTTGGTTTTTTGAGACAGGGTTTCTCTGTGTAGCCCTGGCTGTCCTGGAACTCACTTGTAGACCAGGCTGTCCTCACACTCAGAAATCCACCTGCCTCTGCCTCCCAAGTGCTGGGATTAAAGGTGTGTGCCACCACTGCCCGCAGAAAAAAATTATTATACAATACTTTTAGTACACTTGGGGTTTTACTGTGCTTTTTCATAGTGAGGCGGGCGTGAAGTTTTCTACTTGTGATGGCATACTATGTTCAGAAAATTTTTCATTTTTAGAGCATTTCAGGTTCCAGATATTCAGACTACAGTAGTCATGTCATAAAATCAGAAATATATAAGTATGGTCAAAGAGCATACAGAAAGTGTTTGACATAATTTTCAGGGAAACACAAACTACAACCACAATGAAATTACTTACTATAACTATTCAGAAGGTATAATAAGCATGCCTAAGATGGGAAGAAAAAAAAAAAAGTAACAATACATGGAACAAAGAATGAAACCAAAAATCTTGGTCTTCTACAATGTTGGTGGTGACATAACTACAGAATCACTTCTGAAAATCAACTTGACTCCTAAGCAACTATGTAAAAAAAA
>NW_022196911.1:57529918-57596139 GCF_008632895.1 Mastomys coucha
GGGTTCCCTCCACAGAAGGAGTGCTGAACAGGGTTCCTAAGGAGCCTCCATTCACAAGCCTCCAGGGTCCCTCCACAGAAGTGCTGAACAGGGTTCCTAAGGAGCCTCCATTCACAAGCCTCCAGGGTTCCTTCCACAGGAGTGCTGAACAGTCAAAAGGCTACTGATAACACACAGCAACTTGACTAAATCTCTAAAATCCTTAAACTGAGATAAAAGCAAACATAAACGAATGCACAGTGTATGATCCTGTTCATATGAGTGCTAGAACAGTGAGGATGGCCAAACACGTGGCTACAGAAAATAGGAGAGGAGACTGCCTAGGAAGGAACCTGACTGCTTATTAGTACACTAATAAGTTAGTAAGAATAAATAAAGGGCTAACCAAAATAATATTCAACAGAAATCTGCTGTAAAGAAAAGCCAGCTTACCTGTGAGATGGACCCCCCCATTATAAAGGATGGTTTCTCTGATGCCACCGTGGTTTTAGACGATGGGATGAGGGGAGGTGGTGGTCTGGTTGGTCGTGTTGTTGGAAGCCGAACCCCTTCAGGAAGGCTAGTTATCACTTGATGTGGAGCAGGTTGAAGGACTTATTAATGGAAAAAAAAGGGATTTAGAATGGTCAATTTCCTAGTATGCCACAGGCTACCTTTCTCAGTAAGCATTCCTGAATCTTTAGATCACAAATTAAATTGTAAATGTCAGATGAAGCTAAAGATGAGTATTTTCACTTTTTAAAGTACTTTCAATGTGCATACTCAAATCTGAAATGGTTATTTGTAAGGTAAACATATTCCATTTATTTCACACTACAGCATTCAAAACTGATTTCTCAGCTAACAGAGGCAATCTTTATGAGTAACTTTGACTTTCTTCATTACCCTCTGACACTTACAAAGAAGATCAGGGAGGTTCTTCTAAGACACAGCTGCTGCTCACACAGTAGGAGGCCTGGCTGACACCCACCATAAATCCTCTGCGTAGCTGCAGAATTTTGTTTGTTTTGTTTTGTTTGTTTGTTTTTTCGAGACAGGGTTTCTCTGTATAGCCCTGGCTGTTCTGGAACTCACTCTGTAGACAGACGTAGCTGCGTAATTTGAGAAATATTACTGATTCTGGCTTTCACAGTACACTTGAATTTCTGAGGGGGAAAACTCTCAAGGATTTTTACAAAATAGTTGTACTGTTAAAAGGAAAGCCAATCACAGTATAAGTGTGTCAACACAGATTTCCCAGTGGCACAGGG
Source organism: Mastomys coucha (assembly GCF_008632895.1). NCBI lineage: Eukaryota > Metazoa > Chordata > Mammalia > Rodentia > Muridae > Mastomys > Mastomys coucha. The sequence goes on from NW_022196911.1 coordinate 57,531,169, forward strand.
AATCTGAATACAACTGACAATGAAATGCAGAGAAAGAAGAGAGTCTTTCCAAGACAGCAAAAACATGTCCTGGAAGACTGCCATAATAATGATGAAAATTACTCAACAAGAAAGTGATTTCCACACTAACAATGCCATATTTCAATGTCATGCCAACAATGCAGTCATACCACTACAAACAGAGGACTGAAGAGGCACTACAGTGGTACAGTCACTCACGAGATTAAAACACCACAGGGAATACCTGTGGGTAGATGGCCGGCAGCCACTGTGCAGAAAGGCAATATTTACCTGGAGGGACACTACAGCGGGCTGCACTCATATCGGGTTGTGAGGCGGCTTTACTGACTTCTCTTGGAGAGAGCCTACAGGGTGAGGCTGACCTCGCTGCGGTACTGTGCATCTGCGCTTCCTGTTCTAGAGCACGTCTGACCTCAGCATAAGGCACATAGGCGACTGATTCTCCTATGAAAGTTGTCACAATAAGGGAAGAACCCCAAATTAAAATAGTGTGAAAGGACCAGGCCCACACCATCCGAGGGCAGATCCGTCTACATGCTAATAACAAGGTCTAAACTTGCTGTGGACAAATCCACCCACAGAAATGTTAAGAAATTCTACTAAATCTAAATCTGCTATGTTTCCCTCAGATTCAAAACCCTCAGAAATTCAATGACAATTTTTACTTTTAAAGGACAAAAGGTCATAAAGAATATCAAGTGTTTTGACATGCAATAAAACTATAGCAGACAAACATTGAATTATCAAGTGAATCTGTGAATTCAAGTCTGCCCTGAATTACAGGTCAGTTCTTTGAGAATTTCAATTCTTATAATTAGCTTGGTGATATCTAGAAAAGTAAACATAAGAAACAGCAGAAGTCTTTTCAAACAAATACAGATAAAGCTTATCTAAAACCACTCACAAGTTAAAAAAAAAAACCTATGAATATAACTGCAATAATAATGATAAAAATTACTTAACTAGAAAGATATTTCCACACTAACAATGCAATGTTTCAATGTCATGCCAACAATGCAGTCATACCACTACAAACAGAGGACTGAGGAGGCACTACAGTGGTACAGTCCTTAAAAACTATAATGAGTCTATTCATGTAAAAGAGCTAGGAGCAGTGGCACATATCCCAGTGCTGGGGTGGTGGTGGGAGGTGGGGATGTGGAGGCAAGCTAATACCTGGGACACTCTCTGGCCAGCCAACTTAGCATAGGGTAAGAAACTGTAATTAGTACTAGAAAGAAATCCTGAGAAACTCTAAGAAACCCAAGAGGGGTACCCAGGGTTGATCTCCGGCCTCTACACAATTTGTCTATACATCCTAACATATAATATTTTAAATAATATATAAAGATAAAAATTTCTTTTCTTCCTTTTTGGGGGGGTGGTGGTGGTGGTGATGGTAGTGTCAGATAGCCTAAAACTGGAGATCCTCTTACATACATCTCCTAAATACTCATAATAATATGGGTATATGGAATCATGCCATCTAAATCTTTATTAAATTAAAACTGATATACTAGCCAGGTGGTGGTGGCGCACGCCTTTAATCTCAGCACTTGGTAGGCAGAGGCAGGTGGATTTCTGAGTTCGAGGCCAGCCTGGTCTACAGAGTAAGTTCCAGGACAGCCAGGGCTATACAGAGAAATGCTGTCTCAAAAAACCAAACCAAACCAAACCAAACCAAAACTGATATACTGTGGTTAACTTAGATATGTGACATTTTAACAGCTGACTGAGCAAATGCTTACTATATTATTATTCTTTTCACTTCCTAATCTTATCCATTTATCCTTTCAGCTTTTTTGTTTGGATTGGTTTTTAAAAACAGACTTTGGGTGGCTAGAGAGATGGCTCAAAGGTACTGGTAACTCTTCCAAAGGACCCAGGTTCAATTCCTAGCATCCATATGGCAGCTCACAGCTGTCTGTAACTCCGGTTCCAGGGGATTTGACACCCTCACACAGATATACATGCAGAGAGAACACAAGTGTACATAAAATAGAAAGAAGCCTCCCAAGTGCTGGGAATGTAGATCTATGCCGGCACACTCAGATTACCAAGGAAGTTTAGATTTTAAATCATTTGGGGTACTTTCTACCTAAAATGTCATTGGAATTTTCATTTGGTTCACATTAAACTTACGAACAAATAAAGGACAGGAGAATTCTTTTAATACTGAATTAAAAATAACCTGTCACATTTGTTAAAACTATTCCTAGGTCTCATACATTCTTGTGCTGGGAAAATTATCTCTTTCACATATATGTAACTGGATACTTCAGATATATAGAAAATATAGAGGTTTTCTGTAAAACAGCCTTTTCTAGGAAAAGCTTCCTTTTAACTCAAATAATTTTCAGCTAATTTTATGTCTGTTTTTTTTTAAATTTTACTTACTGTAAATTGTAAGTGTTTATGTTATTGTTATATATATGATTACTGTATGCACAGGTTACGGAATGCATGGCGACAGCTTTCAGGAGCCCTTGCTGTCCCTCTTGTAGAGACAAGGCCTTCTTTTTACCTGACATGCTGCATGCTAGAGGCCAGCCCGCCTTCAGGCCTCCAGATGTTCTGGGAGTCAAACTCCGGTCAAAGGTTGGTGGTCTGCCTTGGGAGGAAGGCATTCTTACCCTGGCCACCTCCCAAGTCTCCTTTATACTTTTTAGATAATATTATCATGCAAAACAACAATCAGTCTTCTTTCTTTAAATACTTAAACTTTGTTACTATACTAGCAGCTCCCCTTCAAGTGTCAAAGTCCATGACTGGTTTCAAATACTTATTATGACAGGCACAAGCAGTACCGTGCTGTTAGAAATAACAATGACTATAATATCAAGCATTAGATGCCATGCTTTCCATGAATTTAAAAGAGGAAATAGGCCAGGCGGTGGTGATACACACCTTTAATCCCAGCACTTGGAAAGCAGAGGCAGGTGGATTTCTGAGTTCAAGGCCAGCCTGTTCTACAGAGTGAGTTCCAGGACAGCCAGGGCTATACAGAGAAATCATGTCCCCAAAACAAAACAAAACAAAAAACCAAAAGAGGAAATAAAACTAATAAATTTATGAAGGATTTATCAATAAACTTTCTCAGAAAACATTATCACATGAAAGTAAAAGTTAGCTAACAGAGAAACGCTGCTTTTGCCGAGCAGTTTAAAGAGCACATCCCTAGCTGGCAGTGCTATTGCATCTCATGCCTCTTACAAGGAAAAGTGAAAATCTGCTGCCAGGATGATCCACTTAACGGCTGTCTGGGAAAAGCAGCCCTGCTCTAGCTCAGGAAAACTAAGACAATATTTTACTTTTCATTTCTCCAAACAACCAAACCTTGGAACTTCTGTCTCTGTTGAACAAAGTAGACTTGTTCAAAGTATAACTTAGGTACTGAGCCTATAAGCTGAGGGGAATTTCTGTCCAGGGTCGGTTCCTTTGTGTACATGAGCCAGAACTACTCACATGCTATTATTCAGGAGCCTTTCCTTAATTAATCTCTTAGGAGTGCTTTCTCACTAGGAAAGCACAATATAATACTCATTTAGCTATCACAACGAAGAGGTTAATGGAATTTTTCAAACACTTCTGAAGAATGCCCGACCAAAGCATTTGAATTGGATAGGTATTGAATTTCTGACTGGGATACCCATCAAAATGATGATGCTCATACAGGCTGTGGCACCACATACTTATAATCCCAATATTTAGGAGGCTGAAGTAAAAGGATTGGCCAGTGTATGGATACAAACAAACAAACAAACAAACAAACAAACAAATGCATTTTTTTCCTAGAGGATTTAATATAATATATCAAAACTCAAAGACTGCTAGTCTACTATTTCAAATAATTTATAAATATGTAGAAAATTTCATTTAAAATGTTGGTAGAAATTGAGATTCTAACTACATCAATTTTATCACTGTGTATACAGAAGTAGGAAAACAAAACAAATGAAATAACAAAATAAACACAAAATTGTTTGAGTTGCACAAAAGCAGAAACCTACTTTGATTGGATAGATTTTGTTAAATGTGCACTAGAACTTCTAACCGATAACTTCTGTTATGCCCAAGCTGCTTCACTGGAAGCTTTGAGCAAAGCAGGGGTCAATCTGGGGAAATGACAGTTGAAAACGAAAACAATTCTTTAAAGAATTTTTAAAGTATAATTTAAAGGAGGGATGCCTGCAATAACTGTTTGTACCAAACTCGTTTTAAAAAAGCAACAAATATAAGAAACGTAAGCACAACAGCCAAAGTCAACGCCATCCTAGCCCAGTCCCAATAGGTATCTTCCTTCTTGGTAGTGTGCTGGTGAGGGGCTTTTCCTAAGTTACTGAGGCACAAGGTCCCACTCTGTGGGTTGGGCTGGCTTAGAACTCACTATATAATTCAAAATGGTCTCAAACTTAAGAAAGAAAGAAAGAAAGAAAGAAAGAAAGAAAGAAAGAAAGAAAGAAAGAAAGAAAGAAAGAAGGAAAAAGAGAGGGAGGGAGGAGGACAGAGGGAGGGGGAGAGTTGGGGGGAAATCTCCTTGCCTTAACCTTCAAGTACTGGAATTACAAATATGAATTGTCATGATGAGCTGATGGTATTTATATAAAAACTGACACACCAGCTATTTTTTAGTCTATAAACTGTTATGTGAAGTTGTATTAAAATATTTGTCATGTTTTCCATAGAGATGTAATTCAAGTATAAACATGTAAATGCTATCTGGAAGAACATCCCAGACATTGAACTATTTAGGAACATCCTCAAAGGAGAGACATACAGCTTGTAGAAATTAAAATACTGGAGGTATATATTAGGTGGGCTAGCAAGGCAAAACCTTTAGATTAAATATAAAAGACAATCCCACTTTGTAACATCATGCTAAACCAAACTGTAAGGTACTTAATGTCATATTAACTTAACATGAAAGTCTGATTTTAAGGTCACTGAATTATGATTAAAAATTCAGGCATTGCTGAAATCTTAACCACACAGAACAAAGGCAGAGAAAAACTGCAGAGAAACTTGGCCTGGTTCAGTTACTCTAGTTCTTCAATACAGTTCAAAGGCAGACTGAGTAAAGATGTTAATGTTCTAAACTATATCCAATTAGAATCACCCACATATTATTAACTGAATAATACAAAGCTTTGGCAGGAGCTCAACAAATAATTGAAGTAAATGTCACTTTTTTTATAAGTTTTATTTTATCTTTTAAAAAAACCTATTCTAGCCGGGCAGTGGTTGAGGCACACTTCTTTAATCTCAACACTCAGGAGACAGAGGCAGGTGAAGAAGGGCCAGCCTGGTCTACAAAAGGATTTCCAGGACAGCCAGGGCTGTTACACAGAGAAATCCTGTCTTAAAAAAAAAACCAGCTGGGCAGTGGTGGTACATGCCTTTAATCCCATTCTTGGGAGACAGAGGCAAGCGGATTTCTGAGTTCGAGGCCAGCCTGGTCTACAGAGTGAGTTCCAGGACAGCCAGGGAAATACAGAGAAACTCCCGTCTCAAAAAACCAAAAACCAAAAACCAAAAACCAAACCAAACAAAACAAACAAACAAAAAACCAAAACACCAAAACCAAATTGATAATAATAATAAACCAAAGGGGAAAAAACAAAAAAGCCAACCTATCCTAAATAATGTATAAAGACTAAGTAACTAGGCCTCTATTATAATTCATCTATACTAGGTTTTGTCATAACTAAGATATTTAAAAGATAACCATCTCTGAGGGTGGGATGTGGCAGTGCAAAGCACTTGGTCTAAGCTAATATCCAGTAGAAAGAAGAAAGTAGGAAGCAGGACACATCACGTTTGACGGCTGGGCAAGGGTAGGATGTGAGACAAAGTCTCTATTCAACTATGGCTGTCAAGGAACTTACTCTAACTCACTCTGTAGACTAGGCTGTCCTTTAACTCTGCCTGCCTCTGCCTCCTGAGTGCTAGGATTAAAGCTGTGTATACCCACTGTATTGATTTTATAATTAGGGATTAAAGATGCAATTTAATAAAAAGCCTAAAAGTCATCAAAAATCACTACCTACTTCCATTCAAGAAATATTCACTTAGGAGAGATTTTTGAGATATACGCTATGAAAACCCAGCACTTGGTGCAGGGGGAAGGGAAAGAGAATGGAAAAAAGAGAGGAAAAGAAAATAACAAAAGAAGAAACATTTACTTATGGCTAGTGATGTGAGCTAGTGGGCAGCTGTCCATGACGCAATGGGTTCACTTGTTAACAGAGAGGGAAAGCTACTTTGCATTCTTTCTGTGCCTCAGCATTATTCCCCTAGTTCACACTTTTGCTAGCATGAGATCTGCATTTAAGGGCACTGAAAAGGCTCAGAAGGTAACAGGGCTTGTTATGAAAGCCCGCTGACCTAAATTCGATCCCCAGATCCTATTGTGGAAGGAGAGAATAGATTCCAATCCCCTAAATGCATACTATATTAGCACATATGTAATAATTAAAAAGCAATTCGTGTTTAAGACAATGAGCTCATAAGTCTACCGATTGTAAGAGGTACAGTATGTTATGTAGCTAATAACACATCACTGGGGTGGCAGGGAGTAAGGAGTCAGTAGGGCCAACTACTCTTCAATCCCACTTTTACATTAAGTAGCCTTTGACATGCACACATGGCTTGTATAGACAATCTTAGTATTCATACATTCTAAGCATACTTGAAAATACTAACAATCATGTGCTAATTTTAACCATTTCAGACAAATTATTAAAATTTAGAAATCACCTCCTCATATTAAGTAAAAATGTATCATGCTTTAACTGTAACAGAATGAGTCAATTCAAATATATCATTTGAAGCAATAAGTGATATGGCAGTGACCAGTACTTCAGTAGTAGTCTACACTGTATATAAAAGCTGAGCCATGTATTATATAACAATGTTGACTGTTCACTCTTATTATAACCCTAGCAAGATATATATGTATTATTATTTTCATTTTGTTGATAAGAAAACTAAAGTAAAGCTAGATCGTCTTTGCCCACAGCCACATGGTTAACAGGCTAAACACGGAGTCAGGGTAAGAACTATTTGCTACAAAAGGATGTCTTCATCACATCTGTTAGAACATTACGCAGGTACAGGTGACTTGCCTCAAAAACAGAACATGAATTTCTACTTTGAAAAGTCAGATTCATAGAGGATAACACATGGTTTTTATACTTTCAGAAGAGGAATGAATTCAAAAAAGTCACCACCTAGAATGCTATTAACAACATTACTGCTGTTTTTGGTAGTCACCAGTATTATAGTACAGTATAACCAGCATTGGTTTAAGGACTCTTCTGTCAGGGACATACGTAATAAACTGAAATCACATACACAGCACAAAAGACAGACACTAACTGGGGGTTTAGCTTGACTCCCTACCTTCCCACTCCCTGTTTGGACTCTTAGAAGTGCCACACGGGCTTGTAGAGCTTCTGCATTCCAAGTCTATCTGTTCTTGCCTCTGCCGCTGTTCCTCCAGGAGTGCTGATTCATGCATGGCCTTAATGTGCCGTTGGTAAAGAGCATAGCCACTTACAGGCGTTCCGATTGGTATATTACATGGGGTGCAAGAAACCTACAAGGTATCAAAAAAGTTGAATTGAAATGTGCCAATGACCATTATAACAGTAATTACCAACTGTTAAAAGTAATACTTATTACTGAAATGCTAGAGGTTAAAATGATTTGACCATGTTTTAATTAAAGAACTCTTCAAAAAAATGCTAGGTAGTTACTGAAGAACTGATCACAGCAGAAATCATAAAAGCTGTGACAAAAGAAATCAAACCTAGAAACTAAAGATCATTTATCTAATCAAGTACTTCTGATCGATCTGTCTTTGGCCTCGTTCCACATTGCTCTTTCTGACCAATCACGTGCATTTCTATAGATTTACATTCCCTCTATGACAACAACTCAGATACAAAGTTCACACTCTGGACTAAGGATTTAGCTCAGTAGTAGAGTGCTTGCCTAGCAAGCTCAAGGCCCTGGGTTCCGTCTTCAGTTCTAAAAGAAAAAAAAAAAAAGACAGAACAAAGATCACACTCACAATAAACTGCCTACTGGTGAGTCCATTTGAATAGCTCAAAGGAACTTTCTACTCAACAACCTACTGCCTCTTTTTTATTTACTCTCCCCTTTAGAAACAGACCTCAGCAAGGAATATGGTCATCATCCTTGACTTCTTCATCTTCCCGAACCTTCCTTACCCAAACCCAACTCACACCAGATAGACTGGAACATGGGAACCACTCTGATTGACTTTTCATTCAGTCCTTGACATTGTTTTCATAGCATACAGCTTTGTCCCACTTTGTAATTACAGTTTTTGTCTTGTTTTTGAGATAGGTAGCCCTGGCTAGCTAGCCATTCACTATATGGCCCAGGCTGACTTAAACTTACAACAATCCTCCTGTTTCAACCTCTTGAACACTGGGATTACAAAAGTGCACAACCTGCTTGGCTTGTGTGATGGTTTGTATATGCTTGGCCAAGGGAGTGGCATTATTAAAAGGTGTGGCTTTGTTGTAGTAGGTGTGTCACTGTGGGCTTTAAGACCCTCATCCTAGCTGCCTGGAAGCCAGTATTCTGCTAGCAGCCTTCAGATGAAGAAGCAGAACTCTCAGCTCCCCTAACACCACCATGCCTGCATGGATGCTGGCATGTTCCCATCTTGATGATAATGGGCTGAACCTCTGAACCTATAAGCCAGCCCCAATTAAATGTTGTCCTTATAAGAGTCACCTTGGTCATGCTGTCTGTTCACAGAAGTAAAACCCTAACTAAGACAGATTGCAACTATGTTTTTATTTCTTTATGATTATTAAATACTTGATATGCAACAAACAGCCATAAAAGCTCAGAGAACTAACATAAACCTATGCTCTAAGCACTACTATATGCCTTACTGTAAATGGCCAAATATGACTTTCTATCTTTTGCTTTACATGTAAACATAGCTTTTCCTCCTTGTGCCACCAAACCAAATCAAAGCAAGCAATTTTGGTCTAACAGAAATTTTAAATCCTATGTGGAATCTTAAATTTCTAATTAAGATACATGTAATCTTAGGAACAACGCAATACATGAGAATAAACAAAAAAAATTTGACTAAAATAGTTAATTTCACATTGCCTGCTTTTCACCACAATATTTAAAAAATTCTGAGAGACAAGTAAAAGAGAGAAGAAATATGTCCATGAAGGTTTCTATGTTTCAGTAACAATAGCACTTACCATTGGTGGAATAACAGCAGCTCGATGCTGAAGCTGTGGCAGATCCAATGGGTTTGGTTTAATAGGGGATGAGATTAGTATAGATCCAGGAGGATTTAACAATGAAGGCTTTGCATCCATGGGAAATACTCTATAATTGGCAGTTTCAAATAAAGATAAAATAAGTTATTTTTCTTTGTGTCTTTGAAAGTAAAATCACCACAATTCATTTTAAGAGTGCATGTGTGTGACATTCTCTTTAATGAGATGGGAGGAAGGCTGGGGTATAGCTCACTAGTACAACCTTGCCTGGTGTGAGCATGACCTTACATTCAAATCATAGTACAATTAATAAATATTTGAAAGTAGGAGAGAAAACAAAAGGCCTATAACACTAATTTTCCAGATTAAAGAAATTTAATATTGACTTTCAAGTTGATACTTATCTACATTTAATCGACAAAAAACAGTATCAACAAAACCAATGAAAACTAGCATCAATTTACTAACATACAAGCATAAGTTAAAAACTAGCTCCTTGGGACTAATGAGGTGGCTCAGAGCGTAAAACCACTTGTCACCGAGACAGACAATGCCCAGGACAGATACACAGTAAAAGGAGAGAAGCATTTCTCACAAGTTTGTCCTCTGGGCTACACATGTATACTGGGTTATATATGACTCCTATTCATACACACAGTGTAACTGTGATAATTAAAAACAAAAATGACAACAAACAACTAATTCCTTATTATAGAATGTTTTCCTGGGATCACAGGCTAGAAGCAACTGCTGCCATTTAAAATTTGGTAATTTATACTAAATTTCAAACATCAGAATTCTTACTAATGTAAAATATAGTGCCAGCATTTCCACATAGCAGATTCACAGAGCTATGTGTCCCTCTGCTCATACAGTCCCACCCAGACATTTCACATAGCACCTCTTTCACTTGTCTCCAATATCTACACATGAGTTTAGGATGTCCAATATATATAAACTTGATAAATTTTATACACATACACATAATAAAATGGTGCTGTATTTTACAGCCTTTGTCATATTAATCAATGCTATAATGGACAGTGGGTAAAGAGAAATGTTTTTAAATCTGTGGATTGGTGAGAAAAATAAAAATTTATAAAGAAAATTAACTTACAAACTGCTTTCTTGAAAGCTGATATTAAAGATGTAGAAAACTGAAAATATCATTTTAACAAAGTTTTATACACTTTAGAATTTTATTCAGAATTTACCATAATTTTACAGTGATTTTTGTTTTTCCTGAGGAGCTTCTCATTTTTTTGGTGGTGGTCGTGTTGGGGATGAAACCAAGAATGTCATGCTCTGCTACTGAGCACCTGCCAACCATATCAAATGTCTTATGATGCTCACTTTCTTAGGTCACTGGCATCCTAATTTTTCTTCTTATAAAATAAAGTTAACAAACCTAACAGCATAAAACATAGACAATTCTTATTAAAGGTGAAAAGGCGACACTGCTTTAATCCATGTATATCACTCTAGATAAAGACTGGAGCTGGACCTCAGGATAACTCAGGCAAAGATGCCGGCTGCCAAATAGACAACCTGCAGTCAGTCCCCGGAGACCAGAGAGCAGAAGGGGAGACTCCTGCAAGTTGTTCTCACCTCCATATAGGAAATGGACAGACAGACTGACAGACAGACAGACAAAGACACACACACACACACACGCACGCGCACACATGTATAAAAAACTTGGACAATTAAAATGAATTCTACAGTATTTTGAGATAAAAAAAAAGTGAACTAGACGATTGCATTTTCCAACAAATGGATATTGCACAAAATCCCCATCTTATTCAGTGTTTACTGATGGAACTTCTAGAGCTGACTCTCTTCTAGGAGAGAGTCAGGAGTCACTGCAGCACCTATATCAGCACTAATCAGAGCAGTAAACGTAAACTCGTACAGTGACAGCAAGGCACACTGCACAAAGCTAAGCTCTGAGTAGAATATGACTTCTAATGAGAAGTTCATTCATCTTAATATTATTAAAAGTAAACAAGGTTTTGAGGGGGAGAATGCTCAATTTTATAGCAATTTCAGTCTTACTTTATTTTTGGAATCTGCAGCAATCCAACTTCTCTGATTATAAGTGATTACATTTCTTTCAAAGACAATGGAACACCCTGATATTAACATTATCAAATTACCATCTCTGTACAATGTCATTATAAAAGCCCTGACAGCAATTATGCATTTTTATTATAAATTTGCCTTTAATGACTTAAATTCATCTCAGGCTGGTGAAATGACTCAACAGGTAAAAAAGCATTTGTCACTAAGCTAAATGACCAAAGTCCAATCCTTGCAACCAATGTGGTGAAAAGACAAAGCCAACTACCCTAAGTGATTTCTGACCATGCCACACATGCTTCCTTCTTCACAAATAAAATCTAAATAATTAACATAACTGATATTTTATATCATAAATATGACTAATTTAAAATTATAACCAATATAAAAAGTCAATATAATGTCTACTAGTGTGTATTTAGTTATAAGCTCCAGAATTTTCAGGGGCTGGATATAGTTTAGTGAAAGTGCTTACACTGCATGTGTGGTGCTCTAGCTTTGATTCTCAACAATGCAAAAAATAAAGTAAAATAAAAGACAGGCGGTGGTGGCACATGCCTTTAATCCCAGCACTTGGGAGGCAGAGGCAGGCGTATTTCTGAGTTTGAGGCCAGCCTGGTCTACAGAGTGAGTTCCAGGACAGCCAGGGCTACACAGAAAAACCCTGTCTCCAAAAACCAAAAACCAAAAACAAAACAAAAACAAAAAAAACAAAAAAAAGAAAGAATGGAAGGAAGGGAGGGAGGAAAAAACCCCTCATCACAGATATGTCAGTAATCCTAGTACTAGGAGACAGAAGAAGTAACAGGAAATATAAGGCCAGCCTGGGCTACATATCAAGTTCAAGTCTAACCTGACCTCATAACAAAAGCCTGTCCCCCAAGCCCCCCAAATAATAAATTAATAAAAACAATTTCAAAACATTTTAACAAGGACATTTCTCCTTGGAGCATTCTCTTTAATCTATGACAATGGGCTAGACAAACTTTGTTTTGAGGTCCAACCAACTTAGACAAATCCAGAGTTAGAGTTGAAGCCAAGGCCCCTCATTTTTACCTTTTTCACCACATACTACTCCTGCCAACATTAGATGCTACAATTTGCTTATGATATTATTCATAACTCTGTTGGCTGAAAACCAGCCTGCCCCTTCCCTATCACAGACTATATGTAACAATACAGATATAGAAGATATTTATCATGTGTCATTTAAAAACAACAAAAACCAAAACCACACAATTGCTCAATATTAAAACCATGGACTGCTAGGAGCTTGCCAATCTCTTATAGGCGCCATCTCTGTGGACAGAACTGTTCAGCCAATGAGCCAGAAAGCAGTAGAGAGGAAACAAGGTCAAGTCTCACCTCTGCCTCTCTGGCTCTCCTTCTACATCCTCATCTGCACTGCATGTGGCACTGGAGTCGTTGTCTGACTGTAGTTCAGGCCTCTGGATCTGCTCAGCCACTACCACATCTTCATCTCTAGCCTCTGTCTTCTCACTGGTGCTCTCCAAGTCTCTGTCCTTGGCATCCCCTTCACCTTTAGACGCAGTATTTTCTGGTACCTGCATTTCTGGGTCCACGGAGTCAGCTTTGGTAGGGGCTGGTGGATCAAGAACAGAACTGCCCTCGGCACCGCACTCCTCATGGTCTACATCCATCGGCTCTGCGGTCTCCGCACTGGCGCTGTCAGTCACCTGGGCCTCCACGCTTTCACTTTCTGCTGGTTTTGTGGTTGGAACTGCTGAAGAGGGAGATGCACAGGGTGCAGGGTCAGTGGTGGCCTCAAGCTCAGCCACAGGTTCGGTGTTTCCTCGAGAAGCAGCATTTTCACTGCTGTCTTCACTGGCCTTGGCAGCTTCAACTGGTGAAGGAGAGGGAGCACTTTCTGTATCAGAACTATTTTCAGCACCTTAAAGATAATGATACAGCATAAAAATCTGATAATGAACAGGTTCCAGGTGCTGACAGAAACCATGCTTGAAAGCACTTGTTAGGATGAACTTGACTCCTGTGGTGACATCAGGGAGGTAAGAGCAGCTTCTGGCAAAGCTAACGTGCTCTAAAGGTGTAAAAGTGAAAGATCAAAATGTCTTGACTTTCTGAAATTAAAAGTAAAAATTCTTTCTAAAATGGTTTCTTGTCTAAAAAATAGTTTATTTTAAAGACAGAGAAAGATGGGGGAAAAAAACTAAACAAAACTATTCCATGAATGACAACATTTAGGTGAAAGATTTTTTTTTTAATGTTAAAAAGTTAGCATAAGACAATATACAACATGTCTGAAAACACACAGAAATATCTTTAGAAAAATAGGTTCACTTTGACACAATGAAGTTTGTCCACGTAGAAGTTTTTGTTAATGTGACACAAACTACAGTTATCTGAGATGAGGGAACTACAGTTGAGAAACTGCCACCCTAAGACTGGTGTGTGTGCACGCCTCTGAGGCGATTGCTTGACTGGTGACTGATGTGGGAAGGCCCAGTTCACTGGGGTGCCACCCCTGGGCACGTGGCCTTGGGGAGCGGAAGACACCTGTGACGTTTAACCTGGAAAAGCCACTAAGCAGCACTTCTCCATAGCTTCTGCTTCAATCCCTGCCCTAACTTGGTCAGTGATGCAGTGTGACCTCAGAGTTATAAGAAGAAGTAAACCTTTTTTGTCCCATGCTCATTGTGTTTCACACAATGCTTATTGTGTATCACAGCAAGAGAAATCCTAACTAGGATAAAATTATATTGTTGAAGTGAAAAATATTATATGACCATCTATGAATAAATATTTTCAATAGAATAATTTTAAAACTGGCAATTCGGTTTTTCATTTATCCAAATACATATGTGCACAGAGCTTTTAAAGGTACTGGGGTACACATAGCACTGAAAATCAAATTATATTCTTAATTTTTTTCTTTCTTTTTTATATGTATGTGTGTTTTGCCAAACCAGAATTACTAGAGATGATTGTGAGCCACCACGTGGGTGCTAGGAACAAATACGGTTCTTCTGTAAAAGCAGAAAGTGTTCTTAAGCACTGGGCCATCACTCAAACCCCCATAAATTACAATTACACAATCTCATGGAATCTACAGAATAGTAAATATTTCTTCAAATATATTATGTGATAATACAGTGACAATATAAACTAAATAAGTAGTAGAGGAAGCAGTACAAACAGTAAAGAGATATCTCAGAAGGAGGCTAAAGAAAGGGAGCTCTGGACAGAGGTGGGAGAACTCAGGTATAGCTATCAGAAAGTGTCAAGGCTCAGAATGGTATATTTTATTCAGAAACAACAGAAGAATCATTGGTGTGGTTGGCACAGAGAATAAATGGAAATATAATCAACAAAAAGCTCAAAGGCACATCAGTAACCGCATGTACTTATCCATATTAGTCACCAAGACAGCCTTGGGCTTTTATTCTTGAGGAAATAGAAAAGTGTTTCAGGCTTTGAAATAGAGAATAAACATGGCTGGATTTATTTCACAAGGATGCTGGGTAGAAAACAAACGAAAAACCAGAATGAAACAAAAAGAGGCAAGGAATACAAACAAGAAAATAACACAGAGGAGAGATCAACAATGGAAATAAGGAGATGGCACAACATATTCACAGTATACATAAAACAAAGCAGGCATTGATGAGCTGTATGGAGCACCAGGGACCTGGAGTCAAGGAACCGACACAGGTAATAGTGGTAAGAAAGAGCAGCCTGCTGGTGAGACTATAGTATTTGCTCTCTATGTCAACTCTAAAGTGGCTTTTACAAAGTAGATGCATGAGCCTAGAGTTCAGGTAAAGCTTACTAAATGGCAGCAATTACCAAACATCAGATACAAAATGATAAAAAGCTACCAAAAAGCTTGACTTAATCTTTATTTTTGATTATATAGTAAGAAAAGTTAACTACTTACTTATCCTAAAAACATTAAAAAAAACCCGCAATACACCCTTTTCTCTGTTATACATAAAACTGGCTAGTAGTCTACAATGCACCAGCTAACAAACTTCCTTTTCAAACAATAAGGAAACAAACAGCCAAGCCCTTGGTGACTGACAACAGGCTCTAAGAGTAAAGTACAGAAATAGTAAAATTTCAGTCTTCCAGATTTAACTCTTCTTACCCTAAATACCCAGCTGGACATTTTAGAAGAAGATAGACAGGAGTTCTCCTATTTATAATCACCTACCTTTACTCTTCCACTGACAAGAGCCTTGTCACATAATAAAAAGTGCATCAATGACACCTCTTTAGGGTTAGCAAGAAGCATGAGGTCAAAGGTCATGTAAGCTCCTGTAACTATATTCTCTAGGATATTTTGCAAAAGAAGCTGAGCTAAAAGGAAGTAAGAAAGAGCCTAGAAATCTCTGGACAATGCGTTTCTATTATGAGACTTCTATAGATAGCACAGGATGCCATGAGGAGACTACTGTAGATGGCAAGGATGGCTACTGCATGAACACCAGACTAAACTCATGCACCATACCTTATTTTCATACTTGCAATTAACAAACAAACAAGCCAACATAGTAAAAGGGGAGGAGGTGTATGTGTGTGCATGTATATGTGTCTTATTTTGATTTGGGGACTTTGCAGGGTGTGGATCTTCTGCCTTGCCCATAGATAAAAGTGTATGAAAATAGGCTTGGCTTTACTGTGGACTGAACTGTGTCCCCTTCTCACAAGTCCAATGTTCAACTCCTAACTTCTAGTGTCACTGCATCTGCTTCACAGAGGTAACTGAAGTTAAATGAGCTCTTGAGCATGAGTTGCTGTCCACAGACTGTGATACCAGAAGTGCACAGATAAAGGCTACGTAAAGGCAGAACAAGGTAGCAGCAGGCAGCCTATAAAGCCAGGAAGAGATCTTAACACAGGGGAGCTCTGCAAAGCACCTTGACTTTGAACTTCTAACCTGCAGAATTGTAAAAGCATATTTCTGTAGTTTAACCAATTCAATACATACTAATCTACTAAAGTAGCCCAAAGAGATTAATACAGCGGTCCCCTTATCCACAGGGAGTACTGTTCAAAATCCCCAGTAGAGTCGCAAAACCTCAGGTAGTACTTCATACTGGCATTTTCCTATACATTTCCATATATTCAAAGCTACAATAAAGTTTAATTTAAAAATTAGGCACAAAAAGAAATTAATAATGAAATGGAATGATTACAAAACTATAGTTTTTATAAGTTGATATGGTTTCTAACACTCAAGCTATTAAATTTAACATTGACTATTTTTAAACCATGGAAACTGCATATAACTAAAATTAGTAAAGGCTTTATTCACATTTATAACCACAAGGAATAGCACTTAACACACAGCTGCGAAGAGAGTTTTCATTAGAGAGCAAATGATGCTTGCTTGTGGTCCTTGTATCATGAACAGATCAAGCTACCCAGAACCATTCTCAATCCTCCTCAAAGGGCAGATTTGTCCCAGTAGTCTCTTTACATTTGTATTAATTGCCTCAATTTTTTACACAAAAACTAATGGAGAAAAAGTTGATTTACACCGGGCGGTGGTGGTACCTGCCTTTAATCCCAGCACTTAGGAGGCAGAGGCAGAGGCAGGCGGATTTCTGAGTTCGAGTCTACAGAGTTGCCGCGTGCACTCGTCTACCACAGTAAGGTCTACAGTATCAGGGTTAAAAGCCTGATCATAGACAAGAGGTGTTATGACTTCAGAAGGAGTTTGTGCCTCCTGGGTATTCAGTCACTGGCATCTCCTAACTCAGATGTGTTCCAGATTGGTCTCTGCTAAAGTCTGTGGAGAAATCTGCATGCTTTCTTTATTCAGGCATAAAGGTGTCCTAAGAAATATTCTGTTATAGCTAAAACTGAGATTTAACATTGTTTCCTGGCCTCCACAGTGTTTCAATGATCCTAATTGATTTCTTATCTGTTATTAGCTTGGGATTCCCACAAGGAAGCTGCCTTATCAAACAGACTGTCTCCAGAGAGGGTGAAAAAGATCAGGCATTAAAGTTTACTTATAACAAAGTAAGTTTATGGCAAATTACTTTACATATTAGAGAGAAGTTGGTTGGCTCCCCTGGCAAATGGGGAGTCTGTCACAAATGCTCCCAGGAAACACTCTCAGAAGTTAAAGTAATGTATTATTCATGAGAGGTTAGCTAGAAGGAGACCCCTTGGTGCATATTTCTGACAATCCAGAAGAATTACATAGTTAGGTGTTTGCTTAGGGCTACTAAGGTAGTCCAGTGGGGAAGAGTACTTCTAAAGGACTCATTTACACTTGGCTGTTTGATCTACTAGCTTTGATGTGACTGCTAACTGTCTACATGATCTCTGACATTCGCCCTGTTTCTGTATACTATATAAGCCTGATTCTTATTTTGTGAAAATACATTCAGATACCACACTTCTTTGTGTCATTTCTGTCTGTCATGCAGCGAATCCTTTGCCCACCTGGCCAGAACTTTCATCACCCCGCGGAACAAGGGCTCCCCAAAGAAACTGGCACAGAGTGAGTTCCAGGACTTTAAAATTTTAAGGTTAAAAGACAATAAGGACTTTTAGAAAAAAATACAGTCAGTATTTCTAAAACTGCAGCATAAAGAGCTTCCTAAGCCTTTCTGAAATGTAAGAGCTGACAAGAAAAGCTCCAAGCACTAATTATACAGTTTGAACTCTAATAATAAAATGTGCCTTTACCAGTAATATTCTAAGAATCCTCACAGCAGAAGCACTCAGTTTATAAAGAAAATTAACAATAGTAAATAATAATATAAACTAAAATATATTATTGTCTTCATTTTTCTATAACTAACATACATCCAATTTCAACATTGCAGGAAGCTCTGTCAATCTGTTTAAGCCATTGTCCCTTGGTTTCTTACATGGCTATTTTTTCAGCTCAGGGAACTAAAGCCATGCAGACAACTAACATGATAAAGTAAGTATGATGTGTAAACCTTAAAATATGAAATAAATCAACGTCGAGTCGGTAAAATGAAAAAATATATGTATTAACTTACAATAACAACAGAATAAGTAAATTTGGCCATGATATACAGAGAGACATACAAAGATAGTATCTGAAGCAGGAAGGTCATTGTCAGGATCTTCTGGTTGTACCAACTGTGCAATCTTAAGTACACAGAAACAAATACTTGTTGATCAAATAAATGAATATATTGTTTTTAAACCTAGGCCATGAAAGCACGAATATAGTATTTCCTCAGTGAAACAATTCCTACACAATCAACAACTAAACTAAAATTTCATATTTGAGGTAACAGAAGTCACACACAATTTAGGATTCTGAAATACCTTCACTATCTTCTGGATTTTCCTCTTCATTTGAAGCTTCAATATCGTCATCCTCTTGGGCAGAAACAGTGGAAGCAACACTTTCACACTGAGACACATCTCGCTCCTCACGGGGTTTTCGTGAAGCCTAAAGGTATAAAATAGTAATTGGATTAAATAATCAAAGGACAAACAAAGCAAAACATTTCATTCCTGAAACAATATAGTTTACATAGTGATAAGAAATCATGTGGGTACAACAGAATCTATGCTTGGAGGACAGGCAACCACAAATTGGCCTTTTGGGCAATGGACAATTTCCATGAACCCTACCAAAAGTTAACCCTAAACCACACTGACATCTGCATCGCAGCCCTTGGGAAGCTGGGGTCACACAAGAGTGTTCAAGTTTAAGGCTGAACTGTGCAATATATACGAGACCTTGTTTCAACCCCTATACTCACCAAAACACTTTTTTTTTAATCATTTTGGAAACTGTAATTTTGAGACCACAGCCTGTTCAGATAATATTTATTTTATCCAATAAAAAAATCACATATGATCACATTCTAATAGAGATATCAAATATGACACATAGAAGGCAGAAAATTATATTTGAAATATGACTTTTCATGAATCCAAAATAGCTAAACATCATAAATATATAGGCTGGTACCTTTTGTTTTAAATCTTTTAGATAAATAGACATATATTTACATCTTTGTATGCATACCAAAAGTCCTTGCATAAGTTCATATAGTAATACATTCTACTTTTGAAAACCCAAGTTAGTTATATACTGAATATGTCCCTGCTATAGCCTTTAAAACAATTTTTACTATTTTCATTCATACACAATTAAAATTCTGCTTTAAAATATTGAAGTAATTTGCTCACTTGCTTCCAAATTTCTTTTAAGATTTATTTATTACATATAAGTACACTGTAGCTGTCTTCAGACACACCAGAAGAGGGCATCAGATCCCATTACAGATGGTTGTGAGCCACCATGTGGTTGCTGGGATTTGAACTCAGGACTTCTGGAAGAGCAGTCAGTGCTCTTCTCTCCAGTCCGATTGCTTACTTTCTTTCCTTCTTCATTTTTTTTCCCCCAAGACAGGGTTTCCAGGCATAGTTTTCTCTGTCCTGGAACTCACTCTGTAGACCAGCCTGGCCTCAAACTCAGAAATCCACCTGCTTCTGCCTCCAGAGTGCTAGGGTTAAAGGCATGTGCCACTACACCAGGCTTAAGTAATTTTCAATGTTTAATATTATTAATGGTGCAATGAACACTAAATAGTAAAACAAATTGCATAGGAAGCAAGTTGTTCTTGGTATTACTATTCCATTTTTTTTTTATGATTAATGAAGGCAAAGATTTTGTTGGTAAAAAAAGTGCTATCCATTGCAAATTATGTTATACTGAGAATTGTTAAGTATTAGAATTATGTAATGTCTTCCTGAGATCTTTTTGAAAAAGATTAATATGTAAACAACTGAAGTCTCTATGACTAAAATGACTAGAGAGAAGGTTTTAAAAACTGTAGTTTAGCCAGGTGGTGGGGCACACCTTTATTTTTTTATTTTTTACTTTTTGGTTTTTCGAGACAGGGTTTCTCTGTGTAGCCCTGGCTGTCCTGGAACTCACTCAGTAGACCAGGCTGGCCTCAAACTCAGAAATCTGCCTGCCTCTGCCTCCCAAATGCTGGGATTAAAGGCATGCGCCACCACTGCCCGGAGGGGTACACCTTTAATCACTTGGAAGGCAGAGGCAGGCAGAACTCTGAGTTAGGCCAGCCTGGTCTACAGAGTGGGTTCCAGGACAGCCAGTATTATACAGAAAAACCCCATCTTGAAAAACAAACAAACAAACAAACAAAAAACTGTATTTTAATTTATTGTTAGAGAAAAGGTGTATATATCCATGTCCATATTCATCATATATATGAAAGCCAAAGGTCTCTTTCTACTATGTGGATTCTGGGGAATCAAAACACTTTTAAGTAAAAAATGATAAGTAAAACACTTACCACTACTGCTCTACTCACTTTCTGTTTATGTTGCTGCAATAGGTTGTCAAGATTATGCCGTCTTTTATAGTTAAAATAGAAGTTTTTACACTGGGCTTCACTTTTAGTTCCCACCATTTTGGCAATGGCTGCCCAGTTACGACCATGTTCTACGAGGCCTGCATTTTAAAAACAGAGCAAATATTAAGTGATCAAAGCCAACCATTTAAGCAAACAAGAGAAATATTAAAGTAACCTGAATACCGATATTAAAACGATAACACTAAAAGTTTACTTTGAGATATTTGTTAATATACTTCAATATTTATTGAAATAGTTACTGGTATAGGACTCACTTGTACTTTTATATATACCCCCATATTTAACACATTTGGTAAACTTTTTTTTTTTTTTTTTTTTTTTTGGTTTTTCGAGGGTTTCTCCGTGTAGCCCTGGCTGTCCTGGAACTCACTCTGTAGACCAGGCTGGCCTCAAACTCAGAAATCTGCCTGCCTCTGCCTCCCAAGTGCTGGGATTAAAGGCATGCGCCACCACTGCCCAGCTAGGCTTTTCTTTAACATCTATCTTCTTAAACTTACTCCTTCACAGATCCCCATGGGGATAAGGATAAAGCTGAATGTATAGAAATGGCAAAGTGGAGAAACAGGGCATTTCCAGGTCCTTCGAGATAGTATTTTAATAATAAACAAATATAAATTACTCAATGTATATAAAACTTATAAACAACTTTTTAGCTAATGCACAAATACCTTAGAAAAAATTCAAAGTTAAAAATAAAAAGTTAAAAGAGCTAGGGAAAGTGCTTAGGGGTAAAGCAATTGCCTAGCATGCATGAGGCCCTAGGTTCAACCTCCAAATAAATCCCACTTTAACATTTCTCTAATCATACATTTCAAGCACATCTATACATGTTCAAAGAATGAAAACATGGAATTTCATATACAGATATATAGAGAGCTATGTAAAATTAGATACATAGTAAGTAGAGATGAACAATGGTTTTGAAGATTAATATGAATAGCTCCTTTTATAATAAAAATTAGAAGATCAAGTACAATGGCATATACCTGTAATTCCAATATGTAGAAGGCTGAAACAGAAGGACCGGAAGTTCAAGGCCAAATTTGAGGCTACATGATTTGTTGTATCAAAAACAAAAAACCAAAGATACTTAAAAAAAGAAAAGGAACTTAGGGATTGGGAGGATAACCTAATCAGGAAATCCTTATAGTACAATCAAAGGAGTTGTGCTTAACCCTGGACAATCATATAAGGGCAGGGGGCTAGGAAGACGGCTCAGAAGGTGAAACTGCTCATCCTGCAGGACTAACAATCTGAGTTCAATCTCTAGAACCCACTCTCTGAAGATGACGTGAAAAAAGTACAAATCTTTCTAATAATTTTACACATTTATCATCTGCCACATATGGTAAATAAATAATATATTTAACAAAATATTAAACAAAAATATTTCAAAACAGACACTTTAAACTACTTAATTTTCAGAAAATATTCTTATGTGATTTTAAAATGAAACACTCAGAGCACATCTTTAATCCCAGCACTTGGGAGAAAGGGGCAGGTAGATCACTGTGAGTTCAGGGCCAGGACAGCCAAGGTTATTACTTAAAAAGAAATTGGCTGGGAAAAAAAAAAAGTGGGGGCATTCATCATTACCTGATAAACAGTAAGGAGATGAATACCAAATGTCAAAAAATGGCTAAGCTACATATATTAATTTCATTTTAGGATTATAAGATAGTGCTGATTAGCTTTCTATAAATTACTATTTACCCTGTATAAAACTTTCAAATTATTCTGCAGTAGTAAACACTGATGGAAAAACAAAGTATATAAAGTGCTTTGGTGCAATGAAGACCACCCAACTACTAAAAAGCAGATACAGGACTCAGATTGGTGTCTGCTTAGCCACAGACGTTACAACCTCAACTCTGACTCATTTTCTTGGTGGTATATAATTAGAAGACTTAACTAATCCTAGGCAGAAGGCTCAGTTGGTAAAGCATTTGCTGAATGAGCCTAATGACCTGAAATGGAACTCCAGATCCCACATACAAAGCCAGAAGCAATGACACACACCCCAGAAGGCAGCACTCCTGTGTGAGTGATGGGGAAAGCACAACTGGTTGGAAGCTCCTCAGTGGAATGCAACAAAACCTCAACACAGAGACCCTGCCTCAAAGCAAAATGGAAGGAGAAGAGGATTCCTTTCACCTTCACTTATGTTCCATTGCATGTGTCATGCGCACACACTAAACAAACAAATCCATCACTAAAAGAAGGACTCAACCAAATAGAAAACAAGGAAATAGTCTCTATTCTATTCAATACAACTTGTGAATAATAAAAATATAATTTCACACTCAAAATTTAACCTCAAATGAGTTCTAATACATATAATCACAACTACTGTAGAAATATCAAAATAGTACTCTGCTCTCGAATGAAAATCAAAATAAAACTACAGAAAGAATCATAAATTCCTCAAACATGGGCATCTTCAACTATACTAAAGTTAATTATTTACTGGATACTACTTAAATTTACTTCAAAATTCTATTTACCTTTTTAGAAAACCTTTTTAGGAATATAAATGGGGTCTTGTCACACAATCAAGGTTGACATTGGACTTACTAAGTAGCGAAGGCTGGCCCAGTCTTTGTACATGTGCACGTGTATGTGTGTATGCTTTACTTGCACTTAGGTGTACACAAGTATGTTTGAAGGGTTGGTTTTTTGTTTGTTTGTTTTTTTGTAGTTTTTCTGGTTTATATGTATGTATACCATGTGTATTCCTGTTACCCATGGAAGTCAGAAGAGAGAATTAGATTCCTTGATACTGGAGCTACATGTTTGTGAGCCATCATGTGACTGGTGAGATGTGAAACCAAGTCCTCTAGAAGAATAGTACTCTTGACCACTGAACCATCTCTTGAGCCCCTCGCCTATTCTTTTCAATTAAAAAAAGTGTTTTATTTCACACATTACCAATCTTAAAAATAAAACAAAAAAATAAGCTCCAAACTTTACACATTGTTGTTCATTACCTTTTTTAGCAACTTCCATTTCTTCTTCCGTCCATCTTGAAGTCTCAACAGGTTCAGTAGAAACTGAAATAAAAAGAAAACTCAGGCAAAAAGAAAAAATACAAATTGAACTATCCATTCAAAAAATTCATAACTGATAACTTCTTTGTCTTGTATAAAATTAGGTAGCATCAACTTTTTACGAGTCAATTAGATGAAAAAATTCTACATTTCTTAATGTTAAAATCTTTCTCACTATTTTCTGACAGACACCTTTGGCCATATGCTCAGGGAACACAGTGCCTCTTCCTGCCCTGCCACCAGAAAGCATAACCTAATCAGAGCACTCACTTAGTAAACCCTTGGCAAGCTCCCTTCTGCCATAGCAGAAGACAACACAATTAAAGAGAAAGCTAGTCAGTCCACCATGACATGCCCTGGCCCATTTTCATCCTCCCATCTGCTTGGCTTCAATACATCATGCTTGCCATTTATTCAATATTCATTGTCTTTCTACATCATTTTATGAAAAATGGTAGCACCAAATCACACAGGTGAAGTAGGGCACTTCATCACTAATATAATCCATTTAAAGAATAATGTTAAATTATTAAAGTTAATATTGTTAAATTATGTTAAATGTTAACTGAATAATGTTAATCATGTAAATAAGGAAAATGTTATATAATCCTTTAAAGAATAATATGACAATGAAAATCTTTTGAAGAACAATACTTTATAAAAAAAAAATAGAAACAGGGTCTGGAGAGATGGCTCAGAGGTTAAGAGCACTGACTGCCCTTCCAGAGGTCCTGAGTTCAATTCCCAGCAACCACATGGTAGCTCACAACCATCCAAAATGTAACCTGGTGCCCTCTTCTAGTGTGTCTGAAGACAGCTACACTGTACTCATATACATAATTTTTTTTTTAAAGTAAGTAAATTTAAAAAAAAAAAAAAGAAAAAAGAAACAGGGCTGGTGAGATGGCTCAGTGGGTAAGAGCACTGACTGCTCTTCTGAAGGTCCTGAGTTCAAATCCCAGCAACCACATGGTGGCTCACAACCACCCATAATGAGATCTGATTGGTGCGTCTAAAGACAGCTACAGTGTACTTATTTATAATAAATAAATCTTTGGGCCGGAGTGAGCAAAGGTGACCGGAGCGAGCGGGATTGACCAGAGCAAGCAGAAGTCCTAAATTCAATTCCCAACAACCACATGAAGGCTCACAACCATCTGTACAGCTACACTGTACTCATATACATAAAATAAATAAATAAATCTTTAAAAAAAAAGAAAAAGAAACATAGTTATATTCTTAGGCCCAGTATATCTTGCCTAAGAATATACTCCCTAAATAAGTAGAAGTGTTAAGTATAGGAAAGCATCTTTGGCTGTACTGGTGTCCATGATGGTTTAAAAAGGAGGAATCAGACAGTTTAACTACTCAACAGCAGAAAATGTCTATGTAAGTCATGCTTCAGAAGCAAAATGTCAACACAGAACAGGCATTTAACAACTAAAATGGTAATTGTAACAGCGCTGGAGCTAGGGCTCAGAAGGTAAGAGAACTACATTCAATTCCTAGCACCTACATGCCAGCTAACAACAACTGTCTTTAACTCCAGGTCCATAGGATCCAATACCCTCTGCTGGCTTCCGAGGGCAACAGGAATGCACATGGTGCACACACACACAATTAATAAAAATAGTTAAATCTCAAAGAAAAATTCCTAACGAGAGAAGAGGAATACTTGGACACCATATAACTATTCACTAATTTGCTTCCTGGACCAGCAAGATGACTAAGCATGTAAAGGCACTTACACTGTAAGTCTGTCAATCTGAGTTCAGGCATGAAAACTGTCCTTGGACCTCTACATAGGACCAGTGGCCTGTGTGTACCTGCACTCACCAGACACATGCACATACATAAGTGAATCAATATTTTAATGTGAAAAAATAGGGGCTGGTGAGATGGCTCAGTGGTCAAGAACACTGACTGCTCTTCTGAAGGTCCCGAGTTCAAATCCCAGCAACCACATGGTGGCTCACAACCATCCGTAAGGAGACCTGACGCCCTCTTCTGAAGTGTCTGAAGACAGCTACAGTGTACTTACATATAATAAATAAATAAATCTTTTAAAAAAAGAAAAAATAGAAACTATTTTTTGTTATATGCCAAATAAAAAGTTAGAGAACAAAGTGGTATACTAACGGAAGAAAAGCTACACTGTAAACATTATTTTTATCCAAACAAATTTTACATTCAAGTTTAATAAGTTAAAAAGTAGACTTTAAGATTACTTCTTGGTTTATCAATATTGGCACAACCTGCATTACTTTGTCTATCAAACAGAACCCTGATAAGATTACAATCTGCACAAAGCAATCTTTTCTACTAACTGGGTTCTGGTGGTGGTGGCAGGGGTGGCGGGGGCTCCTCAGTGGCGGCAGCAGCAGCACTGGCAGCTGCAGCTTCACTCGTCATGGACCTGGTGATCCGGCCCTTCCTGCGCCCTTGGCTGTTAGCAGTCTTTCGCCCCCTTGGAGTGACCTGCTCTCTTTCCTCAGTTTCTTCTGCTGTGGCTTCTGTTCGGTCCTTTTCCTTGGTTGTTTCTCTAGAAACAAAAGCAAATCAAAGCTTTTGTGATTTAAAAGTATGGATACAGCAAAGAGTACTCTTTAAATGGAAATTGTATATATTTATCCACTCTTTTACTTTTTAAACTCTTATCATGTGAGAACTTTATCATGTGAGATTTTTCAATAGCTTTGAGTGATTCAAGATATACCAGAAGACTTGTATCACATATTAATAGACTTAAACTTTAAACATATTTCATGTTAACTTAAAATCCAGACATTCATAGGAAAATATCAAATGATAACAGAACCACTCAGACCTAAAATGGAGCAGAATAAAGACTTTATAACAAAGGCAAAAGGCCTGAGATTTCTGCTTTTGCTTAAATTCTGTTAAAGTTTATTCTATGAAATGAAGTTAAAGCAGGTTATTCTCCTATTGGGCTAAATTTAAAAAGCCACACAGACTATATACTTGATAAACTTTAGCTCTTAAAACTCCTGCAAACCATTAAGTGTTAAATGGTAAAGCCTTGGCCCTAATGGATGCTGTCTGGAAGTGTTGGAAGAGGTAGAACTGAGTAGGTCTTTATGTCAGTGTTAGCATGAAGGGAACAAGGAGAGACCTCTCTCTTCCTTTCCCTCTTTCCTTTCTCTCTGTGAAATGATTAATGGCACCAACCAGTCAGACTAATACTTCTAAAACTATAAGCTAAAAAGAATTTTCTATTTCCAAGTTGATTATGAGGCAGGGTTTTTTTTTTCTTATAGTAACGGAATGTTAACTCCATTTATACTTAATTCTAGAACATTATTAATCCAAGCCTAAGAGTGGACAGAAATCCTAACTACAAAGAAACCTAAGGAAGCTGGGTGGTGGTGGTGTTGTATGCCTATAATCCTAGCACTCAGAAGACAGAGGCAGGCAGATCTTTGAGTTTGAGGCCAGCCTGGTCTATAGAGCAAGTTCAACACCAGCCAGGGCTACACACAGAACCCACCTCAAACAAAAGAAAACAAAACAAGAGGCTACATGTGCAAGTGTACATGTATACATAAAATATCATCCCTGCAAAATAAGGCCATTAAGTCAAACATTCTATTTACTAAAACATCCATTTCTTTCTTCTTCTTCTTTTTTTTGTTTGTTTTATTTTGTTTTGTTTTTTTGAAACCCTGGCCAGCCTGGAACTCACTCTATAGACCAGGCTGGTCTCTGCCTCCCCAAGTACTGGAATTAAAGGCTTGTATGTGCCACCACCGCCCAACTAATTCTGCATTACTTAATCATGCCAAAAACCTGTTAGTCAAAGCATGTGCTCCTTTGGAAGCGTACCAAATATTCACACGGTACTAGATGTAGCTTCAGATCTTAACTATAACATGTATCTAACTGCTTGACTCACTTAGAGTCTTCCTTCTCCTCTTTTTCTTCATCATCCTTCTTTTCTTCTTCCTTTTTCTCTGTTTTTTCTACTTTATCTTCTTCTTTTTCTTCTACTTTTTCTTCTTGTGAGGGACGGGCAATCTGCTGCGAGAACACACCATCAAATGTAAGATACAAAAGTTAATAGAAATCAAACTGTATGACAAATTATAGTATTCACCTGGAACAACATTATCGGGGAGAATCTCATTTACACTAGTAGATGGGGGCAATAAGAATAAACCTAACCAAGAAAATGAAGGAAATTCTACAATAAAGAAAACAAGAATAAAATAAAGCAATACAATGAAGAAAGAAAACAAGAGCTGCGTGGTGGTGGTGGCACACGCCTTTAATCTCAGCACTTGGGAAGCAGAGGCAGGCGGAGTTCTGAGTTCGAGGCCAGCCTGGTCTACAGAGTGAGTTCCAGGACAGCCAGGGCTACACAGAGAAACCCTGTCTCAAAAAACCAAAAAAAAAAAAAGAAAGAAAGAAACAAAGAAAACAAGAAATACTTCCTGTGTTACAGACTGTTGAAATAGCAATGTTAATGAAAGTGACCTAAAGATTCGGCATAATTCCCATCAAAACTCCAATGACTCTTTTGCTGTTTGTTTTATTTTCAAGACAGGGTTTCTCAGTGTAGTCCTGGCTATCCTGGGACTATAGACCTGGCTGGCCTCGAACTCATAAGAGCTGCCTGCCTCTGCCTCTGCCTCTAGAACACTAAGATTTAAGGTGTGCGGTACAACTGCTGGGGTTCCAATGGTGTTCTTTATAAAACAAGAATAGACAATCTTACATACAGTTCGTATGAAAACACAAAAGGCCCTAAGTGGCCAAAAGGGAAGTATGAAAATAAGACCTCAAATTGTACTATAGAATAATAGTAACAAAACTTACATGTAGACCAATAAAATAAAGAACCCAAATCCATACAACTACAACCACTTAATTTTTAACAAAGTCTAAAGCATATATCAGAAAAAGACATAAGTTTTAGTAAAAATGGAAACTGAATATCCAAGTGTATAAAAATAAAATTATATCCATCTTTATATACCCCCAAAAAATTGAATGAAAGATATTTTAAATGTAAGAACTAAAGCTTTGAAATTGCTAGAGAAAACACATTAAGATGTAGGAAGAGCTAAAGGGTATGTCTGACACATCCCCTCTGGAAATCACTAGACTGTCTCCATCAGTATGGAGAACAAAAAACAGAACCACTAAAAACTCTTAAGATTCCTTCAGAAACTACTTAAGACCCAATAAATGTTTTAAGAAAAGTAAAAAGACACAAAAGATCGTTAAGGATAGTCATGGGTTCCTTATACATGCATGTCAATAGCTACACTGGTCACAAGGGCTAAGAACTGAAGCCAACCTAAATGTCCATCAACAAAGAAATGAATAAATAAAATGTGATACAATACACAATATTTTTTAATTCGGACTTAAAAAAATGATATCACCGGGCAGTGGTGGTGCACACTCCCAGCACTTGGGAGGCAGAGGCAGGCAGATTTCTGAGTTTGAAGCTAGCCTGGTCTACAAAGTGAGTTCCATGACAGCCCCAGATATAGAGAAACCCTGTCTCAAAAAACAAAAAACAAAAAAATAAAATAAAATAAAAAATGAAATCATGGTACTTACAAAAGAAATAAATGAAGTGGAAATAACTGTTAAGGAAAATAAGGCAGACTAAGGCAGACAAGGTAAGAAACGATTTCAATGTATGTTTGTGTGTCAGCATGTCATGAGAGGAGGATAACGAGAGCAAAAGATCCTATCATAAAGGAGGGAGAAGCACTGGGGACAGACGCAGAAGGAGATAGCAAGGTAGGGTAGTTTAAAGAGCAGTGAGGAGGTATGAAGAACAAGAATGAAATACCTATTACTTTTTAAACTAATTTTTAAATTGGATAGAAGAAAAATAAAATGTATTTTTCTTTCATATGTTATTCAACCTACCTCTAATGATTTTCTCTCACTTCTGAAATTACATGTTAAATTTCTGGAACTCCCTTCTCTGTACCCCATTTCTCAGTGTCTTGGTATTCCTACTGTTCTGGTGAAAAAACACATCTTTTCTAACATTGTCAGCCACACACACTAAACTTCCTGCAGGTAAAAAGCAGGGGTGGCCTCCTTTCCTGTAGGCACTGCCTAAGCCTGCAGAAACTGACGTGGGGAGCCTTCTCTTCACCTGCAGCCTACACCCCTTTCTTCCTACACTGTTAATGCTGCTCATCTACCTTTCTTCAGCATGGCCTATCATCTATTATTCTATCAATTTTTCAGAGTCTATCAAGAACTACATCGCCGGGCGGTGGTGGCGCACGCCTTTAATCCCAGCACTTGGGAGGCAAAGGCAGGCGGAATTCTGAGTTTGAGGCCAGCCTGGTGTACAGAGTGAGTTCCAGGACAGCCAGGGCTACACAGAGAAACCCTGTCTCGAACCACACCCCCACCCTCCACCCCCCCAAAAAAAAAAAAACTACATCTATTATTTAGTGCCATAATTCCCTCACTTGTATATGACCTTACAAATTTTTCAGTCTAGTTAATTTCTAAGTTTCATTTGCATCTGGATATTTACTTAAAAGTTTTGAGATATCAGGGGATTTTGAAATGTGTATTTTGTAACTAGAAGGTGATTTATTTTACAATTGAGAATGCTTTTTTCAGCTGACTTCATATTTCTAGTAGGAAGTAGGCACATGACTTGTTTCAAATACTAATAACCTAGGGACTAGAGAGAAGGCTCAGCAGTTAGGAGCACTGGCTGTTCTTCCAGGAGTTCTGAGTTCAATTCCCAGCACCCATATGGCAGCTGCCAATATAAGGGGGCTGATACCCATTTTTGGTGTGCAGACAGACATTCAGACAAAGCACCCATATACATTAAATAGACAAATCTTTCAAAGAAAGCAAAAAAGCAAGGAATGAAGAAAGAAAGAGAGAAAAAGAGAGAAAGAGAGAGATTAAAATGCTAGTAACCCAACCCCTACACAAACATAGCATCCATCTGTTGCTCTGAAGCAGCAAGATGGCATGCTAATGACAAAGTCTGCTTTTTCTTTAGTATATTAGCTGTGAGATCCATAAAATGGTTCATAACTCAAATACATGATGGGTCATAGCAACTGAGTATGAAGAATGGGGTTAAAATTTCTCATACAATTCACCACTACAAGTAATCTTTTCTTTATTATTCACTATTTTAAAATCCCACATATTCCCTGCTGCCTGAAACTGGACAAGGTCTGATTTCAACTGCCTGGTATTAGGGAGTGATAAGCAAGTACACTAGCCCATACAGTGGGGAGGACCACAGAACCTGGTTGATTTGTTGCATCACCATCTGCTCAAGTGCAGAAAGGACACTTGTAGAGGTTTGCTCAGCATTTGGCTGGTAAGGCAGTGGTAATAGCAAAGCCAACAGAGATCTAAATCTTACCTCTGGGCAATTTGATGAAGACCTATCATAACACTGACATTATGAGAGAAGGAAATACAACTGGTTTAAACAAGAGTTGGCTGAAGTTCCTTTTGTAAATATGTTGAGAACCACCAGTATATGTGGTTTACAATGTGGTAGGTTCTAACCTCAATAGTCCTGACAGGCTGGCTGCAGGAGAATAGGCCCATTCAAAAGGAAACTTTCTATAAGTGCCTTCAACAGATAGGGCAGTTCTTGTCTGGGTTTCTTTCCTTCAAAACTGATACTTACACTCAAGAAAACAAGTTTCATTCAGCTAGGCAGGTCCTCCTAGCATGAAGTAAGATATTCTCTACAAATAAAAAAGTACAATATAAAACCAAATAAAAATTCAAATCAAAAAAATAAATAAAAGGTACCTGTACTCAGTGTGAACATGTCTAGGGCATTTGAGAGTAGCATCAAGCACTGATGTGTCTAACTGTATTCCTAACCTGTAGATATAGTCTATTTGTATTAGCCAAAAAATCTCAAGTAAAGCCAGGCAGAGGTGCACATACCTTTAATCCTAGCACTAGGGAGGCAGAGGGAGGTGGATCTCTGTGAGTTCAATGGCAGTCTGGTCTACAGAGTGATTTACATGACAGCCAAAGCTACACAGAGAAACCCTATCCTGAAGAAAGGGGGAAAAAACCCCTCAAGTTAATAAAACAGAAAAATTACTGAATTCCCCACTTAGTAACAAAATGACTGATGATCTGACACAGCAAAGAGGACAAAGAGAATGCAGCACCGCTTTACTACTAGGCATGTTTGCTTTTAAAATGTATTCAGATAGTAAACAGAAAATCTCTTAAGCCTATCTTGCCAAAGATATTAACAATTAATACCTTTAAGGTAACTAAATTCCAGACTAACTTTCCAGAGAGCAAAGCTATCAGTCTCAGCATTGTACTCTGAGGATTTTGGCAGCACACAAGTTTCTATATTGATACTAACATTTACCCATCACTGTTGCCAACCACAAATGCAAAAACCAAGGTTCTAAGCACAAACCCATGGAACAGGTAATGGTATAAAGCTCTTGGCATCATACTCAAATTCTAGCCTCTCTAAAGTATTCTTCCTAAGAACTGATTACTTAACAGTTTAGACAGATATCCTTTCAACTTCAAAACTACTAAATATGTTTCTGGATACTTTCAAAGATAAAATTATGCTGATGAAAAGACAGAGAAAGAAACAGTGTCAACACAGGATTAGCAAAAAAAAAAAAAAAATCCTGAAAAAGGAAACCAAATTTTGAAAATGAAGACAGTGTTATTTAACAAGGACTTGTGTGACAGCTCTGGTCACAAACAGGCAATATAAAAATCCTATCTGTATGCATTCCCATGGGGACATTCCAGGTATGAATGAATGTTTGAAATTATACCATGTATAACAAAACAAATTCTTTTTTCTCCTTTTTGTTTAAAAGGTGTGTGTGTGTGTTTATACATGTGCACCACAGACACCAGAAAAGTATAGACATCAGGTGTCCTAGAGTTGAAGATTTATAGGCAGTTGTGAGCAACCCGACTCAGGGTGACAAGAGTCAAACTGGGTCCTCTGAAGAGTATTAAGTGCTCTTACATAAAATAATATTCCTCATTGGCCTTTTATTTTTATTTTATGTGTGCCACTGTATGGACATGCGCATTAAAGTCCAGGTGCCACTGTAGGCAAGGAGAGAGCATGTGACCTCTCAGTTGGACTCACAGGAGGAGGTAAATGGCCACTATGGGTGCTGACAATGAAGCTCAGCAAGAACAGTGTGCACTCTTATCCTCCAGCCCAAGCATATTTTTAATTGTGGATTGTAAATAACACCTGTCTGAATATTCTTTTGTCTCATATTTCCATCAACTTTGAAATAATTACTTAATAAAAATAACATACCTGATTTCTGCCTCTGCGTTTTCCATAATTCCTTCTCACAAGGGCTTTATAATTCTCATTTTTCTTGGTTAAATAGTAATACAAAACACAATCAGGCACACTCTGTAATTAAAAACATTTTATTTAATGTTTCATTTTAATTCTGTAAAAAAAAATTAAATATTTTTTTTATATTTCATTTCATGTTCAAATAAATATAAGTAAGATATTTTCAAGGAAATTATCTAGTGTAACCAAGTCATAAATTAAAAACAAAACCACATGGTCTTATGTTAAATCATATCTAGGTAAGACAGACAAGAGAACTAATATACAAGACATCTACAGTTGCCTTAATCCAAATTATACGAATGCTACAAATTTCACTGGAAACATTCAATATGCTCTTACTAACTAGCAATATATTCTATTTTATATATATAAATACTTAAAAAGTGTCTCTTTTAATGTTTTAATCAAAAATAGTAAAGCTACTTGACTACAAAAAAAGAAACAAAAGGGGGGCTGGTGCACTGACTGCTCTTCTGAAGGACCTGAGTTCGAGTCCGAGCGACCACATGGTGGCTCACAACCATCCGGGATGAGATCTGATGCCCTCTTCTGGTGTGTCTAACGACAGCTACAGTGTACTTACATATAATAATAAATAAATCTTTTAAAACAAAACAAAACAAAACAAAACGAAACAAAAGGAAATCAGGACTGCTATTTTAACCAGAGAACTAATGACCTTTAAAAAACCAAAGTAATTAATGTATTCTTTGAGAATAGACATTAGCTCATTTTTCAGAAAATGATGAAAGTTGCTATTGGTTCTCTGATAAGAATTTTATTCACTTAATTTCTTTCTGGTTGTTTTGTTTTCCATTACTGGTTTCTCTGTGTAGTCCTGGCTGTCCTGAAATTCACTCTATAGACCTGGGTGGCCTTGAACTCAGAGATCCTCCTGCCTCTGCCTCCACAGTGCTGGGATTAAAGGTGCACCACCTCCTGGCTACTTAAAAAAATTGTGTTTGTTTGTTTTGTTTTGAGATTAGGGTCTCAACTATATAGTTCTGACTGGCCTAGAACATACTAGGTAGACGAGGCTAGCCTTTTGTCTCTGCAATGCTGGGTACCTCCACATACAATAATATTCATTTCTAGTTTGTGTGTATGCACATGTGTAGGTATGTGTAGAAGCCAGACGCATTAAGGTCACCCTGAATTGGAATTACAATTGGTTGTGAATCATTTTATGTGGCCCTCTGCACATGCAGTAGGCATTCTTGGCCACTGTAGCATTTCTAGCCCCTGTACTTAGGATTATAACATAATTATAATTATCATTTTATACATTAATAAAGCTACCAGAATATTTTCAACTATCATAGTCCTTTGTAAATTCAGTTCTAATTAACTACTATTGCTTGTCAGAACACACAAAAAAAAATACAAACACATCATAAGCCTAAAAATACCTCAGTGTTTCTTCTTACCTTCCTTTCCAAATAAGATGCAATTAGTCCAAAGTTTTTTGGATGCTGGATAAACCTGAGTTTAAAAACAGAAACAGTACTGAGATACATCACTCAGCCCAAAAGAGGATTTCTATAAAATGTTAGATTCCCCCAGAGGCCAGGAAACAACAAAGAATACAGGGGTAGAAAACTAGCAGAGGCAGAAGATGGAGCAGAAAGCTGTGATTACTGTTTTCAGGATATGACATCATCATTGCACTAGTAAACTCAAAGCAGAAGTTACCTGCAAAGACCTATGCCAATATCAAGTCCCTTTCACATTCCAGCAAGGAAGGGACAGGGGCTCTGGGGCTACTGGCATTTAACAGCTGATAAGAAAGGGAGAGCTCCCGTGTCTTGGTGGTGTGTGGGGTCGTCGCTCCCAGGATTTGAGTGCGGGGGTCCCTCCGGGAATCTCACAGTACTATTATTTTTTAAAAAGCCCCTCCCCCAAAAAGAAAAATAAAACAGACAGCAAAACTTTAAAAAAAAAAAAAGAAAGAAAGAAAGGGAGAGCTATTTTTCCTCTGTTAAGTAGTAAACAATGCTTTAGAAAATAACCTCATGGCCAACTCAATAGGTAACATTTTTTAAAAACAAACATGAAAGTTGAAAGTGAATTTGTTAGGAAAAAGTTGAAAGGGAGTAGAAGAGAATGGGAGAGTAGTGGGATGGATATAATATAATAAACTATATACATTTACGAAATTATTCAAGATAAACAGAAATATTAATAAGAATAATACACATATAAATGTTTTAACAAAATAAGAAATAACTGGAAGTATGTCTAGCCTAAATCAAAGTGACTCCTCAATGTCCATTCAATAACAAAGATATAAAGAATTTTTTTTAAAGAATTTTTTCTTTTATATATATATGAGTACACTATCTTCAGAACAACAGAAGAGGGCACCAGGTTGCATTACAGATGGCTGAGAGCCACCATGTGGTTGCTGGGAATTGAACTGAAGACATCTGGAAGAGCAGTTGGTACTCTTAACCGCTGAGCCATCTCTCCAGCCTCCGATGTAAAGAATTTTTAAATGGCTGAGTTTTTAAAGGGAAGTTTTAAATTTTGGGGGTTTTGTTTGTTTGTTTGTATGTTTGTTTGTGATAGGGTCTTACGATATAGCCCTGACTGTTCTGGAGCTCATTGTGTACACCAAGATGGCCTCAAAATCAGAGAACTGCCTGCCTCGGTCTCTGGAGTGCTAGAATTAAATGCACACACCACCATACCCTGTTATTGCTATTAGAGAAAACTGCCCATTTGAATCAGTGGTTATTGTAAGGCACAGAAATCTGTCCTATAATGAGCCTCCCAAAATTAACCTCAAGTGCACCCAAGTTTAGCAATCTTTCCTAAAATGGTTCCCAGATGCCCATTTCTTATCTGTTGACCATTACCCTAATCTCCAAGATTATAGGAAGATAACCTTACCCATTCCCACAGTATTTACTCCAATACCAAATTGGAATGAAAGCTTTGTGGAAAGAGTTCCCTCTCAAGTAAATGTCAAATACTTTTACTAACTTCTATAAGAGAATAATTTAACAGTTAAATTACTTGTCCTTAAAGATCTCCTTTTCATGGTCAGTCCAAACATTCATAAACTGCCTGTCTTTATAAACTTTCATTGGATCCTCCATTAGTCCATTCATGTTGATAAACTTGACCCTTCTTTGTTCTGCATCAAACATCATAGGTGGAATCACAGAAAGCTGACGCATTTGCTTCTCATTATTCTGCAAAAGATAAATGCAGTTTAGTTAGAATAATATTTAAACTAAAATTTTAAGGAGATATAGATTTTAACAGGTAAAAAAATCTGCAATTTAATGACAGTGTCATACATCATAGCATGTCTTATATAATTATTTCTAGCACATTTACACTGAATTATATGAATTACAGAGAATTCACTTAAAAACTACTACTTTTGGTTAAGTTCTATTTGGATTGATTTTGTCTGTCCATTCTTTCCTTTTTGGAGAGTCCCATTCAGCAGTCCAGACCAAGATTCTACAGCTCAGTCTGCTCTTAAATTTGCAACAATCCTCCAACCACAGAACCCCCAATGCTGAGATGGGTAACAAGTATGAGATACAATGCCTAGCTTATTCTTACTTTTCTGAAAGTTTCTTAATGAAATTTTAGATCTACAAGACACAAAATAATATATTGAGAAAGTAGCCATCTTGTGAAACATTTAACTATTATGTTTTAACATATAACATATAGTCTCATTTGAATACTAATCTCAACATCATTTACTGTTTTTATTTTTAAAGCTCTGTACTCAGATGCATGCAGAGGCCAGAAGACTATCTTCAGGAGTTTTCCTCACTGTTCATTAGCTTACTCCTTCAGGTAGGGTCTCTCAACTTAGCATACAGCTTGCCTAAGCAGCTTAGTCTTACCAGGTGCTTTTTAAGTGCTGAGATACAGACAGGCCACCACACCCAACCTAGCATTTATAGACGCTGGTCCTCACATTTGCCCAGCAAGGGCATTATCCACTGAGCCGTCTCCTCATCTTTGTATAGAAAAGAATCTTAGCATCATTTCAGAAAGAGAAAAACAAGTAACAAAGGTAATAAGATCTTAAAGTCATTCATCTTAAATTATTTAACTCACATATTAAGTACTTATAGCTAACTTTATATAATCCATCAAAAATTAAAGATTTCTTTTAAAACATTTATTTATTTTATCTATATGACTACACCATTGCTCTCTTCAGACACACCAGAAGAGGGCATCAGATTCTATTACAGATAGTTGTGAGCCACTATGTGGTTGCTGGGAATTGAACTCAGGATCTCTGGAAGAGCAGTCAGTACTCTTAACCACTGAGACGTCTCTCCAGCGCCTTAAGATTGTTATCACTGCAAATTAAGCTGATTTAATTCATTGCATATGTATGACTTTTCCCAAAGTATAACTTAACATGTTTATAAATATGAGCGTTCATGAAAAAAATTGGTCATAAAACTACAGTGTTCATCTAAAAATAAGCTTTTTCCCCCCCCTAAAAATATTCCCAAATTGTCAAGTCTTACTAAGTGTCTAGTTCTAGGGGGTATTTTCAATGGTTTGAACATCAGTATTTGAAGGACTGACATATTAGCTTAGAATCACTTCAACTGATAAGCTTTTTTTAGAATGCTTTCAGATGTACTTTAATGGAATTCACAGAAACGCAAGCAAAGAAATGTAATGCCGATTTAGTCATTTTAGAAATTGTAGGTATAAATTTCAAAGGTTGTCAATGGTGCATTTTTCAGGTGATTTTAAAAGAAATACCGATTAATGATTGTGGCAAGATGGTGGTGGTACACACCTTAAATCCCAGCACTTGGGAGACAGAGGCAGGCAGATTTTTTGAGCTCAAGGCCAGCTTGGTCTATAGAATGAGTTCCAGGACAGCCAGGACTACACAGTGAAACCCTGTCTTGAAAAAAAAACAAAAACAAAAAAACAGAAACAAAAACAAAAAAAGAATGAGGATTGTGCTTTAAAGCTCCTGAGTATATCACTTGCTCTAAGAGCACACAAAATTATATGTATTACATATTAGGATTTCAGAAAATATATGCCAAATAGGACTTCATTGTATTGTAAAAAAAAAAAAAGTGTATGTCTTCTACTCTAAATGGAAATGATACTAATGTACTCAATAACACAGTTAAACAGACAAAAAAAGAAAGAAAAAAAAGGCTGAGAACTGACCATTATGTAACAATGCATGGAAGCATCTTCCTCATAAAGTGCTGAATATTACTATCCTCCCACAAAGGTAGCACATTCCATGAGATCAAAAGACCCTTCAAATCTTCTCCTCAGGAAAACATGATCAGGACAAGACCACTGGCACAAGTCTGTCTTACTTGGTACAGCAACCTAAGAACTGAGGCACTCCTAGAAGCCATCATATGACTTAACAAGTAAGTTACAGGAGCATATGACACACAATGAACAGGTACAACAAAAACTTTAATATATGTACCAATTCAAGTACACACTCTATATGAAGAATCTATTTTCATATCCCAAAGAAAAACTCATAAAACTACTTCTAAAATGTAGACTATAAATACAGGCAGTATGTACACACTAATTAAAATTTTTTCCTCTCCCTCACTAGTAATGTAACTTGATAAGATTGGATAATTTGATAGTTCACTCCATGATTTACATCCAATACCTAGAGCAAACTACCTTGTAATGGGGGCCTGTAAAAATATAACGTGATTCGATGGATAGAGGAAAGAACATAAGGCTCTAGAACAAGATCCACTAGTATGGCCACCTGGTTCTATTACCCACAGTATTGTGACGCTGTACCTACCTGTGCCTTAGTTTCATAAAATAGTAACAACTAGAATCTCTTTCTTATATTTTAGTTTAGTGAGATAATACATGAAATGTACTTATCAGAGCAATTTTAAGTCCCAGGTCCACTCTTCAAAACAGTAACCCTATAGGAATCTGTTACAACTTGAATCAAAATCATCACAGGAAAAAAAAAAGTGTCCGTAGATCAGAAGAGATCAAAGCAGACAGGTTCACAATACTATTTCTTTTTACTTTTACTTCATGTTCACTAGTGTTTGCCTGCTAGTATATCTGTGTGAGGGTGCCAGATCTCCTGGACCTGGAATTAGAGACAGTTGTGAGCAGCCATGAAGGTGCTGGAAATTAAACCTGGATCCTCTAGAAGACTGGCCAGGGCTCTTAATTGCTGAGCTACCTCTCCAGCCCCTCACATTCATTTTTTTTTACTTGTTAGTGTGCTGAAAGCATGCAAGCATAGGTTTTATATGCCTGATTTCTAAATCTTTCAATAATTTTAAACTAAATCTACCTCACCTAATTTCTCAAATGAACTACTGCTTGAATATTTAAGTTCTCAACAACTCTGCCCTTAGAAGATTACATATAATTTATGTATATATTTGCACATAGATTTATTTTTAAAATATATAACTATAAATAATTATTCGTAGGGGAAAACCACAGCAAAAATAACTTTCAATTTTGAAACAAAATTTCAGAAACACTGTATCAAAGAAAAAAACGTAGATAACTTTTAGACTTTGTCACAGAAAAACTGAAGATTACTGTTATTTTGAGAGTCTCCTGTATTTCAGGCTGTATTTGACAACTCACGATCTAGATATTTTTTTTCTTCTCTCTACAGAGATCAGTCTGCCTCTGTCTTCCAAGTGATGGGATTAAAATCTTGTACCACCATGTCCAGCTATGATCCTTGTTTGTTTGTTTTTGTTTTGGCTTTTTTTGTTGTTGTTCTTTTGGGGGGAGACCAGGGAGGACACCATGTCTCATTAAGCAGTCCCAGCTGAGCTGGAACTTGCTATGTTGACCAAATCAGAGAGATTAGCCTGCCCCTGCCTCTGGGATTAAAGGCATGCACCACAGGAGTATGTTAAATTATGAGTGTGACATGTGAGTGTAGGTGCCCTCTCAGGCCAGAGACATCAGATCTCCTGAAGCTGGAGTTACAAACAGTTGTGAGCATCCTGCTGATCTGTGTTTTGAGAGGAAAACTCAGGTCCTCTGAATGATTAGTAAGAGTGCTTAACTACTGAGGCATGTCTCCAGTTTCATCTTTGAGTTAGGTTTTTTAATCCCAAAGTGTTACATTTTTCACTCAAATTTTCTTGCTTAGTATAACTGTCTTTGCCTGGGACAATTTCTCTGCCTACAGATGTACATATATCGATGTACAGTTATCACTTCTTCAATTCACTTCACCCTCTGGAGAACAAAACAGAAGCCTTTACACTCCTTGCAGAAATGGAAGCAGCAGCTCAGGTGCCCCCAAAGGCTCTTCAGTACTATTACTTCTCACTTTCACATGAGTCCATCCTCCCTTTAGTCTCTCCTCTCAGTACTCCTGTATGTCCCTATCACAAACACTGTAATGGGCATCTTCTTTTGTTTTTCCAGATAGGATTTCTTTGTGT
Organism: Mastomys coucha; assembly: GCF_008632895.1. NCBI lineage: Eukaryota > Metazoa > Chordata > Mammalia > Rodentia > Muridae > Mastomys > Mastomys coucha. Next base: position 57,571,804 of record NW_022196911.1, read on the forward strand.
AGCCCTGACTGTCCCTGAGCTTGTTCTGTAAACCAGGCTGTCCTTGAATTCAGAGATCTGCCTACCACAGCCTCTCAATTAAAGTCACGTGTCACCACTTTCTAACCCCTCTGAGCTATTTCTTAGCTCTTCCCAGGTCTCCTTGCTGACAAAAGAATCTTTGTAGAACATTTAATCACACTACTAGAAACCATCCTCATTTACATACTGAAAAACATTTACCCCCACAGCTAAAGGGCTAAAATGCTTATATAAAGAATTAACTTGAATTAATCAATTTTCTTACCTCCTGCTCAGAAAGACCATCAATAATTTCAGAAATCTCATGCTCACTCCTAGCAATGGTGGCTGAAAGACCAGCTCCCCTCTGGCCAACTCTAAATATGAAGAAAAAATACAAATATATTAAAGGTATCTTATGAACACATAACAAGTTAGTATAAATACTGGAACTATACAGACCAAGCTGGCCCTGAACTCAGAGATCTGCCTGTTTCTGCCTCCAAGTGCTAGAATTAAAGGCACACATACCACTGCCTAGCTTAAACTGGGACTTTTAAAATAAACTATTTTATAATCATTCTTTGAAACTTTTATTCACAGGAACAATTTATCTTGATCACATCTACCTCCCATTCCTCCCTCCTTTTATTCAAGATCTCTACTGGATTTTTTTAGTTTTCTGTGTAACTCACTGAATTCAACTGGTGCTATCTGGAATGTTGACTGATGTTGGGTTGATCAGGTAAAAGTCTGTACATACAACTACAGCTTTTTAAGTTCATTAGTGGAATATCGAAATCATGTTCATGTCCATAAGGTAGGACACACAATGGGACATTTTTTGTGTATGTATGTTCATGTCTGTAATGCAGATGTGTCTGTAAATGTGTGCAGATATTGGGTGTCTCCCTTGATCACTCTTTATTATGTGGGACTTTTTTTCTAAGCCAATAGAAAGTAAAAAAAAAAAAAAAAAAATCCCTGAAGTTCAGTGAATACTTTCAAGAAGTATGCATGAGTCACTACCAAATTAGCAAAAACTTAAATGTTAAGAGATTTAAGTTACATGTTGGACTGGGGATACAGCTCAGGTGGTAAAGTGTTTGCCACACATCATCATGACCTGGGTTTGATCACTAGTACCCAAACAGACAAACAAAAGTTATATATTCTAGTTAAAATAGTGCAATGAGGGGCTGGCGAGATGGCTCAGCAGGTAAGAGCATTGACTTCTCTTCCGAAGGTCCTGAGTTCGGATCCCAGAAACCACATGGTGGCTTACAACTACCCGTAATAAGATCGGATGCTGTACTGGCTGGTTTTGTGTGTCAAGTTGACACAGGCTGGAGTTATCACAGAGAAGGGAGTTTCAGTTGGGGAAGTGCCTCCATGAGGTCCAGCTGTGGGGCATTTTCTCAATTAGTGATAAATTGGGTAGGGCCCCTTGTGGGTGGTGCCATCCCTGGGCTGGAAATCTTGGGTTCTATAAGAGAGCAGGCTGACAAGACAGGGGAAGCAAGCCAGTAAGGAACATCCCTCCATGGCCTCTGTATCAGCTCCTGCTTCCTGACCTGCTTGAGTTCCAGTCCTGACTTCCTCTGGTGATGAACAGCAATATGGAAGTAAGCTGAATAAACCCTTTCCTCCTCAACTTGCTTCTTGGTCATGATGTTGTGCAGGAATAGAAACCCTGACTAAGACAGACCCCCTTCTGGTGTGTCTGAAGACAGCTACAGTGAATTACTCCGGAGCGGGCGCCAGCTACAGTGTACTCATGCACATAAAATAAATAAAATAAATCTTTAAAAAAAAAATAGTGCAATGAGTAATGGGGAACATGTATTAAAAAAGAAATGATTGATGTCATGTCTATTTTTTGTCTATATTCTAAATAATGGCAAAGCAAGCTTGGAAAAATACATTGTACATTTCTAAAATATAAGGAAAACTACCAAAAAAAGAAAATCAAGTGTACGATGTCGTTAAGTTTGTATGGGCATCCCTGACACAGTTTCACTCATATCTACTCTCTAAACATAAAAGCAAATCAAACTACAAAGTGTAGTGCACTCCCAGCATGGGAAACAGAGGCAGATGACCTCTGTAAGACTTAAGACAGACAGATCTCCAGAGCAAGTTTCAGGACAGTCGAGGGTACATAAAAAGGCTCTGTCTTTAAAATAAATAAATACATGAGTCAAAATTTATCTACTAAACTCCACCCACAGAATATTTTTTTTAAATCTTATTTCTGTTTTATGTGTATGAGTGTCTTGCCTACATCTGTCTGTGTACCACATACATGCCTGGAAACAACAAAGGTCAGAAGAAGGCATCAGATCACATGTGACCAAACCTGGGTCCTCTGCAGGAACAGCAAGTACTCTTAACCACAGAGCCATCTTTCATTCCCATAGCATTTCTTGACTCAATAATCAATTTCATGCTGTTTCATTATGTTTGATTATTAAGGAACATTCAGGTCTGTTTTTATTAACTGTCATTCTGAAGACAGTACTTTCAAGAATTAAAGGCTTGCCGGGTGGTGGTGGCGCACACCTTAAATCCCAGCACTTGGGAGGTAGAGGCAGGAGGATTTCTGAGTTTGAGGCCAGCCTGGTCTACAAGAGTGAGTTCCAGGACAGCCAGGGCTACACAGAGAAACCCTGCCTCGGAAAAGCAAAAAAAAAAAAAAAAGGCTTAAGATGAGGGAGGATTTGGCTCAATTGGCAGAGAGTCAGAGAGTGCTTGCCTAACATGCACAAAGCCCTGGGTCCAATCCCCAGAACTGCATAAACTAGGCATGGTGAAACACAGGAACTTGTAATGCCATCACTTGGAAAGTAGAGGCAGAGGGGTCACAGCCACACAGTAAAATACCAAGTCAGCCAGGACTACTGAACTACTCCGGCTCCTGTCCCAAAGGTGAAAAAAAAAGGAACTAAAGACCTAGAACCACAGAGATGGCTCAGAAGTTAAAGAGAACAAGGTGTTCTTCCAGAGGACCCAGGTTCAATTCCCAGCACCTACATGGCAGCTCACACGTGGCTTCCCAGTTCCAAGGGAATCCAAGGCCTTCCGGCCTCTGTGGCCACCGGTCATTCATGTGGTGCAGACATGCACACAGGCAAAACATCCATCCACATGCATAAAACAGTTAAAGAAAAGTATTCACTTCAATTTGCCATGCAAATGAAATATGCAAAATAATATTAAATTCACTAAGAAATAATCCTCAGAGCTGGCAAAATGGTTGCCATCACATCCAATGGACTGAGGCTAATCCTACTTGGTGGAATCAGAGAACCTACTCCCACGAGTTGTCCTCTGATCTTCACATCAGTATTTACTATGGCAAATGAGCCTCCCTCATACAACCCCCAAAATGAATAGTAAGTATAATTTTAAAAACATAAGTTTAAAATTAAAATTTCTTTTTTTTTTTTTTCTGGTTTTTCGAGACAGGGTTTCCCTGTATAGCCCTGGCTGTCCTGGAGCTCACTCTGTAGACCAGGCTGGCCTCGAACTCAGAAATCCGCCTGCCTCTGCCTCCCAAGTGCTGGGTTTAAAGGCATGCGCCACCACCGCCAGGCAAAATTACCAATTTCTTACAGGCACTGGTAGCACATACCTTTAATCCCAGCACCTGGGAGGCAGAGGCAGACAAATCTTTTGAGTTTGAGGCTAGCCCGGTCTACAGATCAAATTTGAAGACAGCCAAGGCTACATAGAGAAACCCTGTGTCAAAAACAAAACCACCCAGCCCCTTACCACCTGCAGCAGCACTCAGGAGAGCAGCACAATAGAGGTGGCCCTGCTGGCATGGCCGCAGGAAAGGGCATGAGAGTGAGAGAGGCAGCTCTGCCCCTTGCCTGAAGCATTGAGTGAGCTAGCTGAGGCAGTGCTGGAGAGCCCTCCCTGGTGGTATGGGTGCAGGAAATCTGGCAGGTTTATTAGCTCAGACACCACCCAGGCCCAGATCCAGGGCTTTGAGTCAGCCTACCCCAACATCTGCCCCATCAATGAACAGATGGAGCACTAGAAGGGGCTGGCTCTGCAGATCCAAACCTTCAGGATCTCCATGACACAGAGCAACAACAGGATAGCCTAGAGAAGTCCCAGTGAGGATCCAATATTGATAGTGTAGCAGAAGCCAGAGGCCTTGATCCAGACCAATGGCTTATTGCAATGAACATTTGCAAGCAAGGAAGTGTGGACAAAGGGTATTCTGTGGGACACACTGTGACACACTACAGCTTCCACAATGACATCTCTACTTTCTTTTGGGGGTGAAAGTGGAAGACAGGTACAAAGGGAAGAAGAATATGAGTGGGAATGGGGTACATGATGTGAAATTCACAAAGAATCAATACAAAGTTAAATAAAAAATTTTTTTTATGATTTGAAGGAAAAAAATCACAATTACTACACATCAAACTACATACCGCTGAAATCTTTCTTGCTGTTCTCTTTGTTTTCGAATTTCTGGAAACTGCTTCTCATAGTATTCCCTTGTTTTGCTTTCTTTTGCTTTCCTCCGGGGATTATTTTCTATTCTGTCCACTTTTTTCTCCCATGCCTCCATGAGCTGATCATAACGCTGGCAGATTTTTTGTTCCTATTAAACACCCGTAGCAAATTAATAACAATTAAACTGAACTTATGATTTGTAAGCCTAACCCTTTAAAATATATTTCATTTCTTAAATTGAAAACAGAATTACATTTGGCTTTTATGACTCAGCTATGAATAACAATTTGTTCTTGGTCTAACAGGAGAAATGGAGCAATTTCCTTAGATGAACTCACCAAGAATACTTTCCCTGGAGATTTTACTAACCATTAGCACTACACAAATTAACAAACTCATTGACAACCACCACTAGTAGTGGCTGACCAGCTGTTTTTAATTTCCTGATAACATGCCTCATCAAAAAGAAAAGAAAAACATTTACATAGTTCACCATCTAATCCAGTGGTTTTCAACTTTCCTAGTACCTTTTAATTCAGTTCCTCATGTTGTAATGACCACTAACCATAAAATTACTTTCATTGCTACTTCATAACTGTAATTTTACTTTTGTTATGAATCATAAAGCAAATAGCTGTGTTTTCCAATAGTCTTAGTCAATGTCTGGTTTGAAAGGGGTTGCTAGAGACCAAAGGGGTCACAATCCACAGGTTGAGAACCACTGTTCCAATCACTCTAAAGGCAATTATTAGTACTGTATTGGTACCTATCCAAACTGTCAGAGAAAACATGCACGTTTAACAGTTTCTCTATCATTAGGTTTTACACCTTTTTTGGTGGTGGTGGTGTTGTTAACTAGTCAATTTTTTTGATAGCAAAGAAAAGGTTGGAATTAGCTATTTATTCATCATCATAAAAAGAAATCTGGTAAAAACATGAAGTCAAGAATTGATATTGTGGTTAAATAAGTGAATTTGAAAGGCAAAAGGCCTCTCCATTATGGTTACAGAACTATGTGAATACCTGATACTGAGTAAGGAAAGTGAGAAGAGCCTTAGGGAAACTGCTAACATTGGTCTCCTCAAGAGAGAATGGATAGCAGAGTACTTCCTCACGCCATTCCCTCACCAGTCCTTCCAACATCCCTCTGCCTTTTGTGCATTTCACATTTTCTCTCTTTCCTCCCACCTCCTTAATTCAAGTCAACACCATCATCACCCAGAGTGAAGCAATCATCTAGTAAATGTGGTTCACATGATTTCTGTTGCTTTGCAAAGCAAAGGAAATGGAAGCCAGGGCCTGGCTCATGCTAGGTCAGTGTTCAGATCTTCCCATGCATTCTCACTTTTGCAACCAGATGGAAATTCTTTTGTTGTTTGATACAAGGTTTCCTCTATCTGGAGATGGCCTCAAACCCACTAGGTAACTGACCATGACTTGAACTTCTGATTTCCCTGCTTCAACCTATTAAGTGGGGATTATAAGCATGTGATATCATACAGTTCATTTGGTACTAGAGATCAAATCCAAGGCTTCATTCATGTTAGGCAAGTACTATACCACCAAGTTACATTTGCAACCCCAGATGTAAATAGTTAAAATACAAACCTGAACCTCATACATCCTCAGTTTGAAAACATGATAAGTGCCTCAGAATCGAATACAAAATCTTGAAGGTGACCTCCAGGACAGTGTGCCACTGAATCCCAGCATCCTCATCAAGCCTCCCACTTCCCAGCTCACTCACTCAAATCTCAGCAGGCTCTAAACCTGTCATATTAGATATTTTATTTAATCTGCTTCCTCTGCTTATGTATGTTTGCACTGTATTGGTTTTCCTGTTTAGTGGCCCTTCTTGATTCATATCTGCTTTAGGCATCCCGTTTTATACTCTTGCAGTCAGTTGTATGCATGAGATCACATTATGATCACAATACTGAACCTGCCTGCTGGCAAATCTACTCCCTAAGAGCAAAATGATATGGCTACCTTACTTGCTTTTCTGGAATAATACATGGAACATTGTCCACAACTGATAAATATTTATTAAACAAATCAGTAAACAAACAAATTACAATTATTCCAAAGCATGAAAAAGTTTATCTGCCAGTGATTGCATCACTAGGACTAATTTAACAAGTCCCACAATACAATAAAATGAATGAACATAAAAAGCTGGTTTCTCACTTAGTATTAATAAGTTCTTGGGAAGAAAAAATATTCAACCCCAGTTATTTAAGATACTATCTAAAAGATGACTGGTAAATATGTTTTATACCAAATAAAAGCTGCTTTCTCCTGTGCTTTATGGTTGTTAAGCTATTAGGCCATTAAACATAAGGTAAAGTTCATTTCTAACACAGGTTCAAAGAACTTCATTTCATTAAAAATCTGAACTTAAATGTGTCTATAAAATTAGTATTACAAAAATAAGGATATTTTCTGAAACTTATTTTTATGATTATAAGCATAAAACTATTAGACAACAAACTGTGTAATTAAATGAGAAACTATTCCAGTTTGAAGGCTGAGCAGTTTTTCCTAAGGATGGAAAAGTATTATGTCATTGACATGACTGTAACTTACCGATTTGTTTGAGCCCTAACAGACTGAAAGCACATCATCCTACTTAGTCGTTTGACTACTCACCATTTTGCTGAATGAAAATATTACATAGATAACTAATGAAATTAATTTGATAATGATGTTAAATGTGATATTACAATGTCACTAGGATTAGACTCATATTTAAGTCTCACACATAAGTCATAGTCATGTTCTAAATCAGCACTTGTTTCAATACAATCAAGGCTCGATTGCTAATGGGAAAGTGAGTGCCTAAATGACATGAATGGGAAAGCTGTACACATTTCAGTTAACAAGGATAGGACCTCACCCTTTGTTTTCTTGCATGATTTCTTCTTTTAAAAAATAAAATGAGTTTTTTCCTCATCACCTGGTTTCTAGAAGAGAAAAATATGGTTGCAGAACATTAAGAAAAAGCACAACTTAATGATGTGTTTCCTTTCTCCAGACACTGGAGACAGGCAAACCACTTAAAAATTTATGGTGCAATCAGAGTTAATCTTTAATTTATTTTTCACCCTGCAAAATAAAACTTCATAATTTTTCCAATTAGGACTAGAATTCCTGCCATTCTATAACAAGATAATACAGTTAATTTTTTAATTCATGCATCTGATTTTAAGACATAATTTTCATATTATAATTAAGGGGTAACTAATTCTTAACAATTCTGATGATACAAGCATCTTTGAATATACTCTGAGAAAGGGAAGTAAAAGGGAAAAGAAACCTTTAGGAGGTACTTCCCTCGTAAAAGGAGAGTGCACACCAACATATTTACAAAGAGGTGACTTCTGCTCAAAACAGAAGATTTCTCTTCCACAGATATGATACAACAGACTCTATGGAGCCACAATCTGACAAGACAGAAAAATTTCTCACGTCTTAATGTAACATAACCACTTTTCAAGTTGGAAGCACTATGACCTTCTAAAACAATGTCATGCAAGTTCAAATATATAAATATTTATACCCCGCCTACTTCCAGAAATAACTTCAAGTTGATTATTCAGGCAAAAATACAAAGCCAATGAAAGTAGAAATAAATTCATGGATTATCTGTCACTCAGGACTAACAATGACACTGGCTTCACTCAAATATGCACAGACAATCAGTAGCTGGCAGTAAGACAAAGCAGTCAAGAGACAGAGAGAATTTTTAAAAGGCACACTTGATATTTCATACAAAGCAAATGTTGCTGAACAGTGACTGACTGATTTCTGCAAATGTGTTCATCTGAATACTTCAAAGGTAACATACAGTAGGATCATCACTACATGCCAAATTGTTCTTATTGCAATTATATGCTACTCAAAAGTAAATGTCACCCAGTAAATCAAATGTTAAATGCTAAGGATTTAAGTGAAGTCAGCTAGTCACAAGCCATGTGGAGAACAGAAAATAAATTAAACAGTGCAGCTTTCCAGCTTACATTGAGGGAGAGAAGACAGAACACACACTGAAGCTTTGGGGGGGTAAATCACTAAAAATAGCCAACTAAATTATATCTGGTATCCTCCTTTTAAAAACATTTAAACAGCTAAGTAGTTCTAAATCAAAATGTATTTTATGAGTTCAGCCTAATGTCCTCTTAAAGGGTCTCAAGACCATGGCAATATCTCCCAGAAAAATTCTTAAATAGATGACTTTTATTATGAACTACATACTTAACAGAAATTAAAATTACTATATTGTAATAGTTGTCATGCATACTACCATGCAAATATATTTGCCACCAGTTCTGCAAAGTAGTCAATTATTGTACACAGTCTCAGAAAGTTAAAAGGAAAAATATAAATAATAATGTGCTCATTAGTAAATGTAATAGTAAATAATTATAATGTTCTGGATATACTTTTAAATGCAAATAAATAGAAATATCACATTTTTGTCACCAATTATTAATACTTCACCTAAAATTCTCTAAAAGTATGATAATTAAACAACAATTTAAAAAAAAAGCCTATCTAGCTTCTCTTACTTCAATCAGATCAAGAAATTAAGTTCACTTTTCACTTATTTTCTTATTCCAAGATCTGCATCCATAAAAGGCCTGGTACTAGGATGAGCAAGGCAAAGCAAACTACATTCTGGAACAGCCTCCTCACCCACATGAGGGGACTGAGCCTTCCAAGGCACCAGGACATTAAATGGCAGAAGGGTCTACAAATACCGTCATTAGCAAGAGTCATGGAAGGGATTTCCCTAGAATAGGGTTTTGAATAATGATAAAATGATCCGTGGCACTTCTACTTTGCAATGGCAGATGTGGCTTGGTGGGGGACGGTGTCATCACTAGTCTTAAATGAAAAAGCTTCATTATCTTACTTCATCATGCGCCTTGCAGGTACTCCACTGAAAAAAACACAAAACAGGAGGCAAAGAATTCAAGCCTCAAGGTAAGCCATTTCAATGTTAAGTATTCACCTTTTTTTTTACTAGCAGATCATAAAACCAGCTAGTTTTATGCAATAATTTATTTCATTTTTTTTTGGCCTCGGAAACTCAAATCTGTTACCCCAACCCCCAAAAAGCCAGAGGAAGATAACATATAGTAAAACAACAGCAAATTACACAAATCTAAAACACACCTACAATGCTATAATAATGTCCGCAGATAACAAAAATGATTTCTTTATAGAATACATGTTCTTTAATTGAACTCCAAAGATGGTAAGTACTTACGTCTTGATGTTCTCATGGTAGACCTTGGTATCTGATGGCTGGTTATAGAGTGGCTATAAAATAAATGACATATTTATGTGTAAAGTGTTCTATGTAGTTATAGCAACAAAGAAAAAACATTTTAATATGAAATTACCTACATGGCCCTAAATCACAGTATCGCAACAAAACCTGCAGGTGTCAGGTTTCCCTACTGTTTAACTCCTACTGTTTCTTACTTCAGTAAGAAAGTTTGCAAACCTGCTATATCTTATGATAAATAAGCCTCACCATACTCTTTAATTTCAAAGGCAAAGGAAAACTACACACTGTCCTTATCCTAACAGTATGTTACTTCTTCCTACTGCTACCTGAAGGGATCATGGCTATTCAGACAAAACATGCCCAGGATAATGCACAGACAAAGGGGACCAAGCTTACTCACAACTATCTTAAGATTGTAACAAACTTTCTGTCCAACCATATAACTTATCCAAAAATAAATGGATATTTCACTTATCCCAAGACAAATTATTTTAAAAAACAAGCAAACAAAAAAACCTATCAACATTAGAAGTGAAAACAGGAATTTCTTACCAGTTCAACTTTTGGGCCAAGACCTTCAAATATTTTATGAGCTTCTTCTGCTTTTTTCTAAGGAGAAAAACATTATTGTATTGTATAATTTAAAATTACATTACCTCAACGAAAAATAACTACCTATTTGAAAATACGTCCCTAAGACTAGTCTGCAGCTGACTTTATCTCACTTTATGCTGAAACACTCTAACTTCCCCTTATCCTAGGGACTGAACCAGAGTTCCCTGCATTTGAGACGAGTGTTCTACCACTGAGTTATGATACCTGCATTCTCTAATTTAAATTTAATAGGGTTTTCTTACCAAACTCAATCAAATATCTATTCAACACCAAGTATCTGTAGTAAAAACAATATCTAAACAATTAAGAAGTTAATAAAATATTGAGAACTTAGAGAGAAGGAATAGAGTTTAAATTGGGAAATGTATCCCAAGTATTTTAAATATTTAATTCATGCTGCTATTAATAAAATTTAAAGCATAAAGTTCTAAAATAAACATATAAAGTTCTCTTCTCTAGTTACAAGGAAACCTACACAATAATTGAAGAACAAAGAAATAGCTAGTTTTACTCTGAACATTACTTGTAATAAAATAAAAATTTAATCACATATTTAACATGCCAGTTTTCAAAAGTAAAATTAATTGAAACCAAAGCACCCTGTAACAGGATCTTCCTTGCCAAGAACAAAGTAACTGGGCCATCAAGAAGTTACTTGCCATCAATGGTCTCATCCCTGGAACCCATAGTATCAAACAAAGAACTGACTCCAGCAACTAGCCTCTCTATATGTACCATGTCACACATGTACTGGCACAAATGCACACTTGAAAATAAATAAATAAATAAATGTAAAAAGTTTTAGCCTATGAATGAATAGTTTGGCATAAATTTGTTTAATCTTCCAATTGGGCTGGATATATATATAGTTCAGTTGATAAAATTACTTACCTAGCCTTAGGCCCTGGGTTCAATTCAAATACACATACAAACCCCTCTCACATTTTCATATACTTTTTAGTCTAAGTCTACACATGGAAGTAATTAATTCATAAAACACAAACTGAATGTGTTCTATGTGCCAGGCACATAGACACTAAGACACTAGACATCAAGGAAACAATAGGGGGAAAAAATAACCAATTCCAGTATAAAAATAACAATCCCTAAAGCCTTACAGAGAAAATAATACTTGAGCTGGATATTAAAGAACAAGTGTACTTCACATGTAGGACACACACCAGACTGCCTGAAGACAGACTCAACAACGTAGAGTAAAGGCACTGAAAACACTTAATGGAGACTGGAAACTTCTGCTAGGAAGGTTAGGTAGGGACAGAGAAATGGCTCAGTGGGTAAAAGCACTTGATGAATAAGCCTGAAGACCTGAGTCTGGTCCCAAGAATCCATAGGAGGAGAGAGATCTGATTGCACAGTTGCCCTCAGCCCAACATCTTTCTTCTGTGCCGTGTTCTGTGGCAAACCATCCAGCCTAAATATAAACTATTTCCACAATCTTCTCCATTACATATTAACCATAGTTACCTTACATATTTTTATTCTGAAATTAGAGCACCTACAAATATTTTGGGAATGTATAACTGAACAAAGATAAAGCAACTCAAACTGTCTAAAAAAAAAAAATAGTTCAGGCAGAGTCTGTTTAGAGAGAAAACAAGCTGAAGTTTGAAGTTTAAACATGAACCAAGGTAACTTTTCTCTCCTGATGCCAGATTTAAAGGTCTCCTTTTAGGCAGTTTCCCCACCCTCATCCCCAACTTTATAAATAAAGGAAAGACTTCTTATACATAATGGTGTCTATGACTTCAGCCACAACAAGTGTAATTCCTAAAGTACTAAGACTGCCACTGTAGTCCCCAAGATGCTCAAATCTGTGGTGGCTGGCCCCTCCTTCCTGTCTCAGCCTACAGCTGCAGTAAGAAGCTCCCCCAACCCCTAGGAGGTGTTAAAAAATGGAGGCTCCCGTGAAAATGTAGGTGCCATATATCCCCGGCCTACAACCTTCAAAGAGCTGTGCACAGTGGCCACACCTTTCCTGCCCCAGCCTACTGCCTTCTTGAGGAGCTGTATGTACACAGCAGTGACACCTTCCTTCTTGCCTTAGCACCACAGCCTTGGTGAAACACCACTGCTGGAGCTGTCCAGAGTGGCAGCGCCTCTTCTCCATCCTCCCCCAGAGATGGAACCCCAACAAAAGCCAGCTGAAGACGTCCCATCCTAACCCATGGGCCTGATGCAATGAAAGAGGGGTGAAGAAAAACCAATCCCTGAACAGAAAAACCCACCAAACCCTGAGCTCTCTAAGCTCAGGACTTGAAATCCTACCAATCCTTAATCTAGAAATCTGTGCCCTGAAAATCTACACACACACACACACACACACACACACACACACACATACACACACACCAAAAAATATAGGCCTTTCTTAAATTTCCTGCTGCCCAACTTCTGAGAGCAGAGGGCAGACATCCCTAGATTCAACCTTCCCCACCCTGGACCCTCCCAATAAATCTCTCTTGTGCAATTTCATGACTGGTGTGACTCTCTCATTGGAAGAAGCAATGAAACAATGAAGAAGAGAAGTGAAGAAAGAGCAGGGTTGAAGCTCCTGAGCTTCTCAGCGCAACTGAGGATGCCTCCCAAGGGAGTTCAACACCTTTGATGAGGAGGCATCCTAAGAGCTGTGTGGTTCCTCAACTCCCTTGTCTCAGGATGCTCTTCCACTGGGACACCTTTTCCCCTCAGAGCTGTATGGCTGCATGACTTCTGAGTCCCAGGATACCCTTCCATCTGAACAGAAAGAAGCACTTACAGCCACTACATAAAGAGTAAGTGAAATACTTCTGATACTATGGCATTCTTCTGTCCTAAGCTGCGGAAACAGTGCAGGTCTTACATAAGGTAGCACGGCAAGGACAGCACCGCAGAGCTGGTGGACACCCCAGGAGCTTCCCTCCACTACTGTAGGAGCACCTGCTATGATCAGAGAACTCCAGAACAACAAACTACAAACCAGTAGAAAGGGATACCAAGAGAGTATCTGAAAGAAAACAGATTCTGACAATTACTAAGAGTGAGTTAACGGGAAAAAAAATTTCAATGTAGGAAGCTAAGTCTCATACTGAGACATCAAGTTTGGCTATTCTTAGTTTGTAGAAGGAACAAGAAACCAAAAGGAAATGATCAAAATAGAAAAGGTATAAAAGGAGTTTCAGATTTGATACTGGGTACTAAGAAACATTTATCTCACTATCTAATAAAAACACTTACATAAATAAAAACACAAATTCTCTATCAGATCTTGATTTTCAGTCTTCACATCCCAATTAGCAAACTACGACATTCACTAATTTAGAATTGTTTAGTGTGTAAAATAAGCTTATTTTAAAATGTAACAAGTATCACTGAATTCACTTTATTTTAAAATAAACTAATACTAAAATCTTAGACATTAAAACAAGTTTAGTTGTCTATCAGCTCCACTCTCTTGGTTTAACACAGGTAAAAAAATTGGCCAAGAAGGTCACTAGCCCTAGTAATGTAGTACTGAGGGGTCTTTCTTGTTTGGTTTGGATTACTTTAATTTTTCAAATCAGAGTTTTTCTGTGTAGCCCTGGCTGCCCTGGAACTTGCTCTATACTGGCCTCAAACTCAGAGATCTGCCTGCCTGTGCCTCCCAAGTGCTGTGATTAAAGGCATGCGCACCCACCACCTGGCTTCTTTCCCTTGTTTCAGATGTAGGGCAAACTGTCTACTCTGAGCTACAGCCTTGCTCTAGGTACAGCATGTGTTGATACTTATCACTCTTCCCTACTGTCTTCCAACTTCATTAGATGCATCTTCATGTAGCTTATTCTAGCCATTCAATAAACTGTACCCATTCTAAGCCCAACCAGTTCAGAATTAATTGCCTATACTTTAACCAGCATATGACATTTACAACATAGAAGTATACTTTATATGACTCTCAACTATTTATTCAAACATATACAAATGTAGAAGTTCAAGATTACTTTTATATTTTTTTAAATGATGAATTCAAATTTTTCCCTTTCCCCACCTTACTTTTTTTTAGTGTGTATGGTGCGTGTGCATATCCTGTGTCCTCTTTGGTTGCTTAGCATACTTTGGGGGCTCACAGGGGCGGGGAGGAGACAGGATCTCTCATTGAACCTGAACCTCGCTAATTTGGCTAGGCTGACTGGCCTGCAAGACCCAAGGATCTTTCCATCTCTACTTCCCAAGTGTTCACATCACAGATAAGTGCTCGAACACTCAGCTTTTTACATGAATGTTGGGGATCTGAATTTATATCCTCAAGCTTGTGCAGCAAGCACTTTACAGACTGAAGCATCTCCCCAGCACCCACTTCTTTGTTATTCATCTACTGTAAAACATACTATTGAGGTAAAAGGCTCAGAATGGCCATACAAATATTTTAGCATCATAACTCCACAGAACATAATATACAGAAGTATACTGAAGTTTTTATTTTAAAGATTTATTTATTTATTATATGTAAGTACACTGTAGCTGCCTTCGCACTCACCAGAAGAGGGCATCAGATCTCATTACGGGTGATTGTGAGCCACCATGTGGTTGCTGGGATTTGAACTCAGGACCTTCGGAAGAGTAGTCAGTGCCTTTACCTACTGAGCCATCTCACCAGCCCTATTAAAGTATTTTTTAAACAGACTTCCCATTCTGACACTTTTTACTGCCATACTATATCTGCATTAAATAAGAATATAAAGGTAAACATCACGCATTCTTGACTCTTATTTAGAATTGGTTCTTCAGGTAAACTCTGTCTATAATGCTAGTCCTTATCCTAAGATCTCTCTTATCTTAATTACCTACAACTCATTCACTTACTCATTCCTCAGGAAGGGCTAATAAGAACAATATTCTCTACTTTCTTGGTACTAACTATTATTCTATGACTTTTTCTATAAGCCTTCTTACTGTTGTTTGTTCACATTTCATACCTTAAGTCTCTGAAGCCTGTCCCATTTTTTTTTTCCTGGCCTAAAATACTGTCGTAATTTGATGACAATCTAATTTTTTTGCCTATGTAAGTATTGATAGGGTTGCCTTCCTCTCTTTAAACTGGTTATAGTGATGCTAGGGCCAACTAAGGTCTTGAACATGCTAGGAACAGTGTTGGTTGCCTCTTGGATTTCTGGGAATAGGAAAGGATATTTAAAAGCGAGCTGAGACTCAGAAAGTGAATTGGTTAGCACAGTGAGAAGACAGTTGGTGTAGAAGATATTGTTAGAAGACAGCTGAGCCAGGAGAAGTTGAGCTGAGCAGAGAGGCCAGAACAGTTGTTATCATTTGGAGCTGCTAGCATTGGGAAAACTGGGAGAAGGACTGTTTAAACAGACTGAGGGAAGAATAGTTTGGAAAAACATTGGAAGGGGCTGGCCTGAAAACTGGGAGAGGGTTGGAAGGGAGTTAAAAGAACTAGTTAGTGTTCTAAAATAGCTAACCATTTTACAGCATAATGCATCTAGTAGTTGCTTTGTATATGGACAATTATACTTTCAGATCTGGCTACTATGCTACTGACAATCTATATAAAACATAGATTCTGATCAACCAACTTAGAACAAAGAAAATGAATTTAAACAATAATCCTAATTTTGACTTATGATTACTATTAGCTATTGTCTTCCATAATATTTAAACTCAATTATATTTTCTAGATTAAGGACATCCAGAAGTTTATTGCTAAGCTTCTTTGATGCAATGGTTTTTTTTTTTTTTTTTTTTGGTTTTTTCGAGACAGGGTTTCTCTGTATAGCCTTGGCGGTCCTGGAACTCACTCTGTAGACCAGACTGGCCTCAAACTCAGAAATCCTCTTGCCTCTGCCTCCCAAGTGCTGGGATTAAGCCACCACCACCCAGCTTTTTTTTGTTTTTGTTTTTTTGTTACAATGTTTCTTTATATTGAACTGAAAGTAGTTTTCCTTTCACTCCAAAGTTACTGATCAAAAACTAACACTGTCATTACAAACACAACTCACAGAACTATGTCCTGGATTTCCTAACTGGTGAAAATTTCCAAATTTAGAGAATAAAACATGAAATTGTTTTAATAAAAATGAAAAGGCAAAATCCACCTAAAGGTCAAAGTCCACACTGAACTTTTTAAAGTCAGCCATAACCCAATTATTAACTCTCAGGCTAATAACAAAATTCTTTCCCCCATCCAAAGGTCATTTGTACTGAAATGTGACCAATTAGGCTTTGATATTAAATGCACCATAAGCAAATATTAGAAGAATGCAGGGAGGACACAGCAGCACACCCCTCTGTCTCTAGCTTAAGAGGCACAGGCAAGCACAAGTCTGTGAGCTTTAAGTCATCCTGCACACAGGCTACAAAGAAAGACCCTGATTTGAAACAAAAACAAAACAAAAAACTTGTAAGCAAGCATAATGATATGTAACACTCAGAAGGCAAAGGAAGAGGCTGCTTCCACTTAAGAGGCTGGCCGAGTCTATATTGCCAAGTAGAGAGGCCCATGCTATCTGGGACTACAGGTAGTTGCCTGTCTCAAAAAAAAAAAAAAAAAAAAAAAAAAAAAAAAAAAAAAAAAGTAAAAAGCTACAGAATGGCTGTTGTATATTATGTGCTATCCAATTTACATAAGAATATGGGTATGATAGGAGAATTAGATGATAAAATTCTAATCACTGAGTAATATTTATATAATATATAGGGCAAAACAACTCACATTTTAATATGATTAGAATAGGATATACTCAGAAATATACTGGAAAATAAAGTCAAACAGGCTTCAAGGCATATGTTGTCAGAAGAAATCTAAACTTACCCGATTCTCATCATAAATAATTTGGACAATACTACGGTGTTTTTGTTCCACAGGAGGAGGGGACACAGGCTTCTCCGGCTCAGGGGGCTTAGCTGCTTCTTCTTCTAGCTGTTGCTAAGAGATCAAGAAAAAACTGTTAGACATCTGCTGTAGATCACTAATCACTAGCCAGAGAGAACCCAGGCGACTGTGTACTTCATGTTGTTCTACAGGATAAGCATTTACTCTAAAAGGGTCTCAAGGATCCAAGAGTGCAAAAGAAAATAACCAGATCCATTTTAATAACTAAACATCACAAATCATACTAAGACAGACAGATGTATAACCAAAAGAAAAAACCTTGAATATTTCAATTTTGATAAAGAGAAACATTAAAGAGAAATTAAGTTTAAGGAAAGAACCTTATTATACCCCTATGAGAATAACCTTTGACAACATTGAGGAAAGTTGCATGTTACAGATACATGGTACTTGTGATTTAATACGGTAAAAAAAGGGATAGAGTACGAATTACTAGCTCAGTGTAGTACCGCGTCCAAACCCAATCTTTCTATCTATTGACACTCATCTTGTCAGGAGGTACTCAACAACTGGCACATAAATTATAAAGCAGAAGGCTATTTATTAGGCTGTTAGTCTGTCTAGGTTTGAGCATGAACACATAATTATACTTATGTTTTCCTTAACTTAAGCAATTACTCAGGTCACTCACACATGAAGCAGGGATAACATACTATTTATCATATAGTTTTTAATACAAGGACTAAATGATCTATACATAACATACTGCAATTCTAAAAACATAGTAAATATTACCTATTACTGTAAACAGGAATGTACCCGCCTTTATCGCTTTTTTTTTTCCAACCTAAAACCTAGTAAATGCTCAACAAATAGTCACATAGATGATTAGGTAGAGTTAAGTCTAGTATAAGGGAGAGGGGGAAAAAAATGATCTAAGCCCAGCAGTGGTGGCGCACGCCTTTAATCCCAGCACTTGGGAGGCAGAGGCAGGCGGATTTCTGAGTTCAAGGCCAGCCTGGTCTACAGAGTGAGTTCCAGGACAGCTGGGACTATAAAGAGAAACCCTGTGTCGAAAAGACAAAAAAAGAAAAGAAAATCTATACTATCAAGGAAGACCAATAGTAAGGTCCTGTAAATTAGACCACACCCAACAGGGACATAAAGGGGAGTGGGGAGTGAGACATGACAAAAAAGAGAAATGAGAGCTGGAGAGATAACTCAGTTGACAAAGTACTTGGCTTGCATGCACAGGGACCCAGAGTTCACAGCTCCCAGGACCCACAGAAAAAGAGCTAAGCTTGATAACACATGCTTGTAGTCCCATCCTGAGAAGGCAGACACAGGTAGAAGCCTGGCATGATCAGGGTGTGCTAGGCCAGTGAGACCCTGTCGCCAAAACTAAGGTTGACAGCACCTAAAGAACAACACTTGAGGCTGGCCTCTGGCCTCTGTCCACATGAACACACAAACCTTCATGTACATACTCCATCACACACACAGCTCATCAAGTACAACTGAGGCTCTTCTCTAGGCTCCACATGCACACACACTATCATATATGCATTTACAAACATACACATACACATGCAAAGATGAATGTGAAGAATTCCCTTAGAAATCCCATGCAGGAGTAGTGTGCACTATGAAAGGAAAGGGAATGGGAACTGGGAAGGGGAACAGCATGGGGAACAAACAATCAAATGGCTTGGAATAAAACCAAAAAAAGGAAGAAACAGAAAGTATTATATAGAGAGAATACAATTAAACTCACTAAAATGATGGGACAACTTTCTTCTAAAAGAACTATAATTGCACTTTAAAAAAATACTTGAGGATTATGGGTGGTCTGGGAGGAGTAGAGGGAGGGGAATCTGTGGTCAGGATGTAATGAAAACCAAAAATGAATTAAAACAAACAAAAAAAATACTGGAATCACCAGTAGAAAAAAATCTTTACTACACATACACACACACATAAATATCTCCACTAGATCAAGCTGATTTAACCAATGTTTAAGTTCTGCCACACACTTACGAATGAAATAATTACAATGTTTAACTATTTCAGAGTTTAGAAATAATACAGCAAGGTCAGATCTTACCAAAATAGGAAGGGGCAGATAAGAAAGAAATAGTAGAGTCTAGCAAGATGGTATGGCGGGTAAAAGCACTTGCCTGATTACCTGAGCCCCTATGCAGGAAACCCATGAATGGTAATGCCTGGCCCAGGGCATGTCACTATTAGAAGGTATGGCCTTGTTGGAGGTGTGGCCTTGTTGGAGGAAGTGTGTCACTGGGGATGGGCTTTAAGACCCTCCTCCTAGCTGCCTGAAGACAGTTTGCTCCTGGCTTAGCACCTCCAGCTCCATGCCTACCTGGATGCTGCCATACTCCTGCCTTGATGATAATGGACTGAAACTCTGAACCTGTAAGCCAGGCCCAATTAAATGTTGTCCTTTATAGAGTTGCTCTGGTCATGGTGTCTCTTCATGGAAATGGAAACTCTAAGATAGAACTTGGTACCAGGGACTAGGGTATTGCTGTGACAGGCCTGATCATGTTTTTATTGGAAGAATGTAGATCTGGAGAATCCCATTTTCCCCCAATTTGGAAAGCCATGAAATGCTTAAAGTGGGGCTTAATGGACCATCCCCGTACGAATATGGAAGACAGTGTTACTGAGGGTGATTTGAACTGTGCAGGCCTGCTGGCCCAGAGGGTTCAGTGGTGGAGAATTTTAGTATATGGGCTAGAGACAGTTCTTATGATGTTTTGGTGAAAAACATGGCTGCTTTTTGCTATCACTTGAAGATAGGAGACACAGATAAGCAGATCTCTGAGTTCAAGGCAAGTCTTAAACAAAGCAAATTCCAGGTAAAGAAAAGCTTAGGTCCAGCTTTACATACCTTTTTTTAAAAAAAATATTTTATTTATTATATGCAAGTACACTGTACCTGTCTTCAGACAAGGGAATCAGGTCTTGTTAGGGATGGTTGTGAGCCACCATGTGGTTGCTGGGATTTGAACTCAGGACCTCTGGTAGAGCAGTCAGTGCTCTTAACCACCGAGCCCCATCTCTCCAGCCCCAGCTTTACACACCTTTAAGCTTGGAATTCAAGAGTCAGAACCAGCCGGGCGGTGGTGGTACACGCCTTTAATCCCAGCATTTAGGAGGCAGAGGCAGGTGGATTTCTGGTCTACGGAATGAGTTCCAGGACAGCCAGGGCTACACAGAGAAACCCTGTCTCGAGAAAAAAAAAAAAAGGAACCAGAACCATGCAGATCTGAGTTCAAAGTCAGTCTACAGAGCACATTTCGGGACAGCCAAGCTTGGGCAGTGAAGGAAACCATTGGAAAACAAAAAGCTGGTGATGATGATGTAATATAGCAAGGGGACCATGTTCCAGCCCCAGAAAGCAGCTGAACTTTCGCAGCTTTGCCCATGTGTCTCTGACTTTATAGTCAAGAGGAGGAGACTACTGGGACAATTAATTGATGCTGGTTAGCCAGAGCTAGGAAATTGGTGGTGATTAAGAAGAGACCAGCACCACTGAGGTGAAATCTTCAGGAAAGTGTTTTCTAAGAGCACAAAGAACCTGTGTTCCAGAGATAGCCAAGGTTGTACCTCATGCTGCAGCTGGACTTGGTAATGTTTGAGAGTCACACAGGTGGTAATGGTTTTGAAGGCATGAAGGAGTCATGGAGAAAAGCTGAAGCTTGGCACTGTGAGAAGGTCACAGTGAAGTTTGGAAGTTCACTGATGAAGGTGCAGCCACAATTGCAGTCAAAGGCCGAAGACTGAAGGGGTCATGCAAAGAAGATGAGGCTTGGCACCATGAAGAGAGCCTATTGAGGAAGCTTAGTTGCAGCAGAAGATCCCAGTGTATTGGAGATGCCAGTACCATGGGATGACCACCAAGAACAGCAGCAGCAGTGGAATGGAGTCAACCAGAGCCTAGAGTGCTACAGAGGGCAGAGCTGGAGAAGTGACACAAGCACTTTGGAGGAGCCCAGAAGATTATGTGTGGATCCCAGACACTGGGATAAGAAGCTATAAGGTTGAAGTTGCCTTGGAGACCACAAGAGGTTCTAGATACCAGAGCCATGGAATACCTGCTGAGGAAAGCTGCTAGTAGGAAATGAAACCAGACCAGAAGAAAGATGTTTGTTGCAGTTAATAAAGATGAAAAAGAAATTAGAGCTGAAGAGTGCTTTGACATCAGACATGGAAATGCGGTTTGGAGTTTTTCCTGTCTTGCTTTGGTTCAGTCTTTCCTTGCTATGGAATTTTGGGATGGTAATGTATATCCTGTGATGTTGGAGGTAAGTGATCTGCTTTTTGATTCTTGACTTTATAGAGGATTACAGTTAAGAGACTGGATGGATCTCAGAAGAGACTTTTAAACATAGTTGAGATTGGAGGGACTTGAGTTATGGGAATTTTGAAGTTAGACTAAATGTTTATGCTGTGACTAGTTATGGCCTCCATAGACTCATGTGTTTAAAAAGCCTGTGGGGGCCAGGGAGTGAAATGTGGCAGTCTGAATATGCTTGCCCCTTGGGAGTGTAACTGTTAGGAGGTGTGGCCTTGTTGGAGGAAGTGTGTCACTATGAACTGGGCTTTGAGACCTCCTCCTAGCTGCCTGAAGACAGTCTGTTCCTGGCTGCCTTTGGATAAAGATGTAGAACCCTCAGCTCCATGCTGGATTAGACATAGCCATACTCCTGCCTTGATGATAATGGACTAAATTTCTGAACATGTAAGCCAGCCCCAATTAAATGATGTCCTTTTATAAGACTTGTATTGGTCATGGTGTCTCTTTACAGCAAACTAAGTCACCTACCACGTAAAGGTAGAAATAGAGAAGTAAATCTATTCTATAATTTCCATGCACTGAGGCACGTGTACATGCATGCAAACATACAATATTTTTTTCAAAGAAAGGAACAGTATGGAACAGGTAAGTGCAGTGATTCACCCCTCTAATTCCACCGATCAAGAAAGGCAGGAAGATTACATTGAGTTCCAAGTCAGTTTAAGGCAGTGGTTCTCAACCTATGGGTCATGATCTCTTTGGGGACTGAACAATCTTTTCCAAAGGGTCAGAGCTCTAGCATATCAGATATTTACATTACAATTCATAACAACAGCAAAATTACAGTTATGAAGTAGCAACAAAAACAATTTTATGGTTTGGCGTCAACCCAATATGAGGAACTGTATTTAAAGAGTCACAGCATTAGGAAGGTCGAGAACCACTAGTCTAAGGAATTGGGGTTCAAAGCTAGTCTGAGTTATATATATGACCTTGTCTCAAGAAAAAAATTGCTTTTTAAATTTAAATCCCCAAATAAATATTGTTGAATTAACTAGCAATTTACTTATTTATTTATTTGTTTGTTTATTTTGGTGTTTTCGAGACAGGGTTTCTCTGTGTAGCCCTGGCTGTCCTGGAACTCACTCTGTAGACCAGGCTGGCCTCGAACTCAGAAATCCACCTGCGTCTACCTCCCAAGTGCTGAGATTTAAGGCATGTGCCACCACCCGGTGGCACACTACAGAGTGAGTTCCAGGACAGCCAGGGCTATACAGAGAAACCCTGTCTCGAAAAAAATAAATCTGTTTAAAAATTAGATAATGGGTAAGAGTGTCCCCATGTTAGGTTAATAACTTAGAAGTTGTGTGACTGTGCCATTAAACCAAGGACAGATAAAAAGAAAGGGCTGAAAAGCACAGTTGGACATACCCTTGAGAAAGGGCTATTTTCAGATGACCTGGACAGACAGCAAAGAAATCAAATCCCTTAAATAAATTTATTTGACTTAATAACTTTTAAAAATAAATAACTTTATACATTAAAAAAAAAAATTAGATAATGTAGCACAAGTAAAGCTAACCCTAGAAGTGCACAGGCCTTTTAAAACTAACAGATTAAAAGGAAAAAAACTACATGACTAACAAACAAATGTAAAACAAGCATTTCTTTGTGAATAAAACTCAACAAAACTCAACATTCCAGCCAGACAGTGGTGGCGCATGCCTTTAATCCCAGCAGCATTTAGGCGGCAGAGGCAAGTGGATTTCTGAGTTCGAGGCCAGCCTGGTCTACAGAGTGAGTTCCAGGACAGCCAGGGCTACACAGAGAAACCCTGTCTCCAAAAGCCAAATTTAAAAAAAAAAAAAAAATCAGTAATAAAATAAAAACATTACTTTAAAAGCATAAAGCAATAGAAAAACAGGAATAAAAACTT
Source organism: Mastomys coucha (assembly GCF_008632895.1). Lineage (NCBI taxonomy): Eukaryota > Metazoa > Chordata > Mammalia > Rodentia > Muridae > Mastomys > Mastomys coucha. The sequence goes on from NW_022196911.1 coordinate 57,595,268, forward strand.
TTTAATGTTTATTTGTTTGTGTGTTTGCCTGCTGTGATCACATAAAGCACATTTCATATGTGGAGGTCAGAGGACAACTTGTAAAAGTCAGATTTTTGGGGGAAGGAAGGGATGGAAAGGTTAGAGACAGGGTTTCTTTGTGTAGCCCTGGCTGTCCTGCAACTAGCTCTGTAGACCAGGCTGGCCTCCAACTCAGATCCTCTAGCCTCTGACTCCCAGGTGCTAGGATGAAAGGCCTGTGTCATCACCAATGACAAAACTTATACTTAGGTTCTCAGTCAGTGTTGAAGGAAAACTTATTTACCACTGAGTCATCTTGCCAGCCCAAACTTTTCAATTAACATCACACAAAACAAAAATAAATGTTGACCCTCACTTTGAGAATGGCACAAAAAATAGTTCACAGGATTAAAAAATAATGTAAGCAGCAGTTTAGGATATTATAAATTGTCCTACACATATATACCTGAAAATAAATTCTTTTTATCATAAAACAGAATCATGTTCATAAATAAGATCAAAAGTATTAAACAATAAAATTTATATAAGAAAAAATACTAAATTTTGTGATTTAGTATTAGGCAAAGTTCTTAGCTAAAACAACAAAACTACAAATAATTTAAAAAGTAAATACATTATACCAACAAAATTATAAAACTTTGATATATCAAAGCAAATTAATAGCAAAAATAAAAGTCAAAACTCAGGAAGAAGCCAGACAGTGGTGGTACACACCTTTAATCCCAGCACTTGGGAGACAAGAGGCAGGTAGATTTCTGAGTTCGAGGCCAGGCTGGTCTACAGAGTGAATTCCAAGACAGCCAGGCCCACAGAGAGAAACCCTGTCTCGAACCTCACCCCAACCCTCAAAA
>NW_022196911.1:57596168-57599499 GCF_008632895.1 Mastomys coucha
AAAAAAAAAAAAAAAAAAAAAAAAAAAAAAAACTCAGAAAGAGAAGATAGGTACAAGTACACAGACAAAAACAAAATTCTTAGAACTCAACAAAAAGACAAAATATACGAATAGACATTTATCTTAAAAATATGCATATATACTCATTAAGGACAAGCAAAGACATTCAACATCATTAAAGAGAATATTATTAAGGAAATGAAAGCTAAAATCACAGCATGACACTAGTACTAAGGGAGCTATCAAAAAAAGAAACTAAAGTCAAATGTGTTATCACATACTTGTAACCTTAATACAATAGCACTCTATAATGTAAGGGAGGAAAATCGAGAGTTCAAGCCCAAGCAGGCTGTGCTATATAGAGAGAACCCCTTCTAACACCCATGTCACACAGGAAGTAGAGAAGAGGAGGGACACGGCTAATGCTGACAAAGAAATAGGACAAGTAAAAGCCTCGTAATTTACAAACAATTTTAAAAATGCTTAACATGGTTTTACCATATGACCCAGCAATTCTACTCCTGGGTATATATCTAAGAAGACTGGAAAAAAAAAAAAACAAACACACATAAAAACTGGTACATGAATGTGACAGCATAATAATTTTTTTTAAGTAGCCATGAAGAAAATAGGTTAACTTCAGTTTGTGTTTTTTTACTTATAATATTTTTTATAATAAAGTTTAAAGTAAAATTAAGATATAAGTAGGTATGGGGCTGCAGAGGTAGTTTCTCCTCCAGGACCTGAGTTTGGTGCCCATCATCCACATGAGGACGTCCATAACCACCTATAACTCCTACCCCCAGTAACCTGACACTTTGGCTTCTAAAGTCATCCACACACATAAACATAAATAAACAATAAATCTTTAAAAACAGACAGATACAAACCAAATTAATGAATAAATGACTAGAATATGGTATGACTCTACAATAGAATCAATTTAGTCAGTAATGGTTTCTAAATGTTGATGTAAATATAACATAGGCAATTCTTGAAAATATGCCTTAGGATTCTACCTAATTGGGTAGCTCACATAGACAATAACAAACAAGTGGATTCCAGAAGATAGGAAGTGGTAGAAACAGAGACTAAGTATTAATGAATTTGGGTTTCTTTTAAAAGTGACAAAAATGTTCTAGATTCAATAGCAGTGGGTGATAACCTGCAAAAATTTATTAATATATTACTAGTATTTAATTGCACACTTTGAAAAAATAAATACTGTGGTGTGAATTACATCTCAATTTTAAAAGGTGCTTCATCAATTCAGTTTTGATAGAATGAATCTATAATACTAGCTACTCAGGAAGTAACACAGGGGATCATTTAATCTCTTAAATTTAGTGTCAACCTATTCAATGAGCACTTATCTCAAAAACAAAACAAAGTGTGCCAGGCGGTGGTGGTGCACACCTTTAATCCCAGCACTTGGGAGGCAGAGGCAGGTGGATTTCTGAGTTCAAGGCTAGCCTGGTCTACAGAGTGAGTTCCAGGACAGCCAGGACTACACAGAGAAACCCTTTCTCGAAAAACCAAAAAAAAAAAAAAAAAAAAAAAAAAAAAAAAAAAAAAAAAAAAAAGTGCAACTATCTCCTCAAATAAAACTATTGAAAATAATGAAACGATATGCTAAAAAATTTTAACTGTAGGAAAACAAAATGAGACTACCTGTACATAAGGAATAAAATATCTCATAACATAAAAATTTTAAGTTGTCTCATTTCTACTCAAGACAATGAAAGTAATTAAAACCACAGTAAAAACTATTTTACATCCAAAAGTTAAAAAAAAGATAAACCTAATGATGTAAAGACAAGAATATGCACAAACTGATAAGCAAACGCGCTGCTAGTAGGAATATAAAATTACCATTTTAGCAACCTTAATATCATTTACTACACACAAACACCACATAGCAGTGCTTCTCAACCTGTGTTTTACAACCACTTTGGGAGGTGAACAACCTTTCACAGGGCACAGGGATCTCCTGAGACCAACAGAAAACACAGATATTTGCATCACAATTCACAACAGTCGCAAAATTACACTTATGAAGTAGCAACAAAAAATAATGTTCCTGTTGGGGGGGTCACCACAACATGAGGAACTGTATTAAAGGGTTACAGCATTAGGAAGGCTGAGAACTCCTGCCATACCGAATCATACCATATCTTATAGGACAGTGCAGCACAGTACAAGTACAGCAGAAGACATGAAGGAATGAAACTAAAGAAATGACCAGCAGTGAAGAGTCAGCAGAACATAAGCACAAAGAAGGCTTCTCATAGCACCTTCTAGAACGCAAACTATGTTACCCAGAAAGTCCCACACTTACTTGTTTCTTTTTCAATTTAAGGATCTGCTGCTCTACTTTTGCAATCTCGCGGTCTACCCGATCCATACTCTGTATTAACTCTTCCTTTGACAGCTTTGAAGGAGAAGCGTTTTGATCATCTCCACACGGTTGCCCAGCCAATGGAGAGGACGGAGCTTCATGTTTGCCTCCATATGCTGAATCCTTTAGAAGAAAAATCATAATACGATTTATTTCTCACTAACAGCCAATGTTAGAGTCAAGAGTGTCTTAACGGAAAACATAAACTTTAAAAGACAGCAGTCTGTCTTTCTCTGTCTCAGCATACAAAAAGCCTTAACTGGTTGCGATGATAAATGAAGACAGGAAACACGCCAACTACTGCTCCTGGGGTGACATAAACAGACACCATCCCTGCCCTTCAACAGCAGTGTGCTATTTCTCTTACAGTACTCAATTTTCATATTCACACATACTTGCAAATATATATAAAGCAATACATATACATGTTTATACTTTTATAGTTTAGATATATCTTTCATTACTCTTTTCTAAGATTCTCTCTCTCAGTCAGGCAATGGTGGCATATGCATTTCATCCCAGCACTTGGGAGGCAGAGGCAGGCGGATTTCTGAGTTCGAGGCCAGCCTGACAGAGTGAGTTCCAGGACAGCCGGGGCTACACAGAGAAACTGTCTCGGGGTGGGGGGGAACACACATTCTCTCATTCGCTTGATGTGTGTGTGTATGTGTGCATGCATGCACATGCGTGGTATTCAGTACATGGTACTGAACTTACAGCCTTGTAGTGGACCAGCCTAACAACTATTTAGAATAAGAATTAGATTTCCGGGCTGGAGAGATGGCTCAGCGGTTAAGTGCACTGATTGTTCTTCCGAAGATCCTGAGTTCAAATCAGGATGAGTTCAAAACAGATGGTTGGTGGCTCACAACCATCTGTCCAGCTATAGTGTACATATATATATATATATATATATATATATATATATATAAA
>NW_022196911.1:57599768-57621628 GCF_008632895.1 Mastomys coucha
CCTCGAACTCAGACATCTGCCTGCCTCTGCCTCCCAAGTGATGGGATTAAAGACGTGCACCACCACCGCCTGGCATATGTCTACATTTTATTATATACTTAAGGAGTTTATTTTTTTTTAATACAAAGAAAGTAAGGATACAAAAGAGAACCAGGTAAATGGGCCATGAAATACAGGAAGGGGTTAGAGATTCTTCATTTTCATTCCAACTCAGGAGACCTAAGGTTACTGAAGTTTTGTTTGTTTTTAAAGATTTTTTTTTTTTAAGATTTATTTTATTTTATGTGTATGAGTACACTGTAGCTGTACAGATGGCCGTGAGCCTTCATGTGTATGGCTCCTGTTGATCTCAGGACCTCTGCAAGCTCAACTCACTCCAGCTCTGCTCGCTCCGGCGTAATTTACTGCAGCTGTCTTCAGATACACCAGAAGAGGGTGCCCGATCTCATTACGGGTGGTTGCGAGCAACCATGTGGTTGCTGGGATCCGAACTCAGGACCTTCGGAAGAGTAGTCAGTACTCTTACCTGCTGAGCCATCTCACCAGCCCGATTTATTTATTTTTTATTTATATGAGTACACTGTAGCTGTCTTCAGACACACACTAGAAGAGTATATCAGATCCCATTACAGACGGTTGTGAGGCACCATGTGGTTGCTGGGAATTGAACTCAGAACCTCTGGAAAAGCAGTCAGTGCTCTAAACCACTGAGCCATCTCTCCAGCCCCCAGGTTACTGAAGATTTTACTAGCATGTTTTCTCAACTATAAAATGACAATAACTTATGTTCAATGATTAGCATGCCACATTCTAATGAATGAGTTTTAAGATCCCCTTTCTACAACTATAAATCATATATGGGATAATTTACTCAGTGTCAGAAAATGCTATTTTTTAAATGTTATTCCTTTTAATGCAGCAAATTCTTTCTTGCAAACCCCAAACACTGTAACACTGCATTCCACAAAGTGTGGTACATCTCAAAACTCAGGGGCTCACCTCATTACTAGCTTAGCACAAAGAGCTTGTACCCACTCAATATATGATCCCAACAGTTTACATAAAACACAAAAGCACAATAACATCCATTTATCTTTCATGTAGGCTCACTGGTTCTTTGGTATGCTTTCTTTCTCATTACACACGCAGTTTTGTTCCATTTCTAGGTAACTACCTGAAAATAAATTATAGATATATTTCCTGACTTTTAAATTAGTTTTTAAAGTATAAAAATTCAAAGTATGTGTGGGTCATGATGCAGTAGGGTTATGTAATTAAACGGAGGATCATGAAACTTTGTTAATAATGAAAGGTGTCTGAAGGAGCAATAACTAAAAATGTTTAATGAGCCTACTTTCTGGCAGTACTTGCCATATTGCATATTAAAGCATTACTCCAGCTGGTTTCTGACATACACGTACACTCTGTACTATAGATGCCATCCTATACAACATGTTGTTTTAGGTACTATACATTGAGGATGTTAAATGGCTCAGAGGATAAAGCATTTGCCATGCAAAAGTGAGGACAGAAATTCAGATCACCAGTACACATTTACAATAGCCAAGCAGATAAGATAGACTACCTATAACCACACTGTTCAAAAATCAGAGACAGGATAGCCCAGAGTAAACAGGTTAGGTAAACTAGCTGAGTTAGTAAAGATCCCGTCTCCATAAATAAAGTGAAGAGCTATCAAGAAAGGAACCCAACATTAGCCTCTGGCCTCATGGTACATGCACACTCATATACAAGTTGGCAAACATGCAAATATGAATACACAAATGCACATACTCCATACACATACTTTAAAAAGAAGGCTACTGTGTAAGTTGCAACATTTTTACAGTTTTCTGATCATATAGAAATTAAATAGTTTACTTATGAAAATAAAAACTAAATATTTTCATATTATCATTGCTTAATACTGTTACAATGTTTGGTTTTAGATATTACTTGGTGAGTTGTTGACTTAAGTTTCAGATGAAATGATTAACTGAGGCCAAGCATGATGGCTCATGCCTCTAATCCTAGCACTAGGGAGGCAATTATAGTTGGAGGATTAGGAGTTCAAGGCCAGTCTTGATTAAAAAGCAAGTCTTAGGCCTGCCTGAGCTATGAGATCTTATCTTTGAAAGAAAAGGGAAGTCATTAAATTGTTACTTAGGATTAATTCAAAATTTCCAGCAATTTTTGAAATAGCCCTAAACATACTTCTGCCATTTGTATAAATCAGCATTCACAGTATTAATAATTACAAAACCAAAATACCAATAAACCCTGGAAAACACCAGAGCATCAAGTATTCAACCAAGATTTACTTCTTTGTGCAAAAATAAACAAGTAGCAGAGTGTGGTAGCTTACATCTGTAATCCTCGTACTTTTGGAGGCAGAGGAAGAAGGATTACTATAAGAGTAGCAGCCAAGCCGGGCGGTGGTGGCTGCACACCTTTTATCCCAGCACTTGGGAGGCAGAGGCAGGAGGATTTCTGAGCTCGAGGCCAGCCTGGTCTACAGAGTGAGTTCCAGGACAGCCAGGACTACACAAAGAAACCCTGTCTCGAAAAAAAAAAAAAAAAAAAAAAAAAAAAAAAAAAAAAACAAGAGTAGCACCCTGGACTACACAGTACAGAAGACAAGGTGAGAAAGATGGCTTAAGGCACTTACTACCAAGCCTGACAACCTGAGTTTAATTAACAGAATCCACATGATAGAAAAAGAAGACCAAAAATCACAAAGACTATCTACACACGCACACGAGAACACACACACACACACACATACATACACACAATACAAATAATTTGGGGGCTGGAGAGAAAGGATCAGTAGTTAAGAGTGCCTACTGCTCTTGCAGAGGAGGATGCACTGGTAACTCCAGCTCCAGAGGATCTGAGTCCTCTTCTAGCTTCCTCAGCTATTTGTACTAACACGCACAGGCCCACATCCAGACATATACACACATAGATAATCACAATTTTTACTTAAAAATTTTAAAGAAAATCATTAAGAAATCATTACTATATTTTAATAAAAAGGTTACTAGGCAGAAATGTAGCTCAATGCTAGAGTGGTATATAAGGCCTTCATATCACAAAAAAAGACAGAAAAGTTTAATGCCTACTGGAGAGCTTCTTAAGTTGCTTTTTTTAAATAAATATCCACTCATGCTAAACATCTGATAATATACAGATTTAAAGATATAAAACAGATAACCAAAACTATAACCACAGCAATATAACAAGAATATAACAGACAAACAGAGACAAACATTCACAAGGGAAGGTAATAAACACAAGGCGAAAATTCTTGCATCTCAAAAAAAACCTGTCATAAGTTAAAACATTATTCAAAATGTCATAAAACATTTAATGTTTAAAGCAGTTAAGTACAAAGTGATTTAGTTATAATTAATAATGCATTGTGTATGGCTAGAAAGATTTCTCAGCAGCTCTGGCTGTTCTTCTAAAGGTCTTGAGTTCAATTCCCAGCAACCACATCATGGTTCAAACCCACATATAACATGAGCTGATGCCCTTGTCTGGCATGCAGGTATACATGTAAATAGACCACTTGTTTACATATATAAATCTTAATAATAATGCATTGTGAATTTGAAAGTTGCTAAGATTTTAAGTGTTTATGACACAAAAGTAATTCTAAGTACGTAAAGCGATGGATATGCTGGACATGATGGTGCACACCTTTAATACCAGGGCTTAGGAAGCAGAAGCAGGCAGATGTCTGGAAGTTGAAGGCCAGTTTGGTCTACAGAGTGAAAGACCCCCGTAGGGAGACCCTCACTCAAGTCTCAGGAGGACGCGCACCCAAGGAATCACGAGAGACCATCTTGATGTAAACACACATGAGTTTAATTTCTCGGAGCACTCCAGGCCGACAACACACATATCTCATGCAGGAGATGTGGAATCGACCACGAGGCTCAGGGGTTAGGGGTTTATATAGGAAAAAGGTCAGTGTGGCTATACATGATTGGCTAGTTCAAATATTAACTAGTACGTGCAGAACAGAGTGGAAAATTTCTAAGGTTGGTGCTAATCTGAGTCAGCAGAGCATCTGACCTTAAACCATATCTAAGAGGACCAGATGGCCCACTACTCAGTGTCTGCCCAGACATGTCCTTGTATGCTTTCTCTTCTATATCTTTTTGGCCTGTTAGTTCCCAGAATGTCTTAACAGCTTGCTTATTTTTGCCCAGGCTTATTTGGACATATTCGACCTTGGTCCACTGTGTTTTTCTCAAGCCTGCAATTTTTTCATTAGCCAGCACAAGTTTTAAATTTAACTCTTTCAAGAGCAACTTCCAGAACAGCAAGAGCTACAAAAAGAAACCCTGTCTTGAAAGTCCAACACGCCCCCCAAAAAAACACAAAAATCAAAGTAATGGATATGTAAATTATTTGATTTAATCATTCCACAATGTACATGTATCAAAGTATGACACTATACACTGGAACTATAGACGGCTTTTAGTTAACTAATGAGAACAGTAGGTTGTCATCCACAAATTATAAATTTACAGAATATTTTTCCCCTTGAAATCTCTTTTTCTTACTTTAAAAAATAACAATAACAGGGCCTCATGTATCCCAGACAACTCCCCAGTTATATACAACTCCCCAGGTGTACATAACACCATGCCTGGTTTATATAGTACTGGAGAATCGACCCCAGAGCTTAAGTGTGTAATAGTTATATAACTCTAGAACCATTTCTCTATATAAAAATTATAAAACTTAGATAAAACTTTATCCTATGAACACATGCATTCTATGTTAATAAATTAAAAGAGCTTTTTAAGCCGGGTGGTGGTGCATGCCTTTAATCCCAGCACTTGGGAGGCAGAGGCAGGAGGATTTCTGAGTTCGAGACCAGCCTGGTCTACAGAGTGAGTTCTAGGATAGCCAGGGATATACAGAGAAACCCTGTCTCGAAAAACAAAAATAAAAAAATAAAAAATTTTAAAAAATTTAAAAAAAAGGAAATTAAAAAAAAATGCTTTTTAAAATCTGACAAAAATTTTTTTGTGCATGGTGGAGTACTGGGAATTCAGAGGCAGGAGAATTTCTGTGAGCCAGCTTAATCCTACATAGTGAGTTCTAGACCTTCAGGGCTATATGGAGACTCTGTCTCAAAAAGAAGGGAAAATTTTTCCCCCAGAAACAAAACACAAGATAGTGAGGGTGGTTGCCAAGAAGGCTAATGCCCCGAGTTCAATCCTCGGACCCATAGGGTGGAAGGAGAAAACTGATTCCTAAAAGCTGTCTTCTGACCTCCATATCCATGCTATGGTGCATAAGCCCTCCCGGCCACCACACAAATAAGATAAATGTGACAAAACTGAGTCTTCAGTATCTCTGAGCACATTTTACAATGCAGCAAACAATGCTTGAGAATTCCTGAGCTCCTCAAAAGTCAAAGGCACCATCGATTTTGCAATCTGAAGCACTCAGTCTATGGTTTGTCGTTCTACTTAACACCACATTTACACCCATAGCACTAACCTTTTAGAGCCTGCTAGAATGTTGGCTTTTCTTTTAGGCACTCTGCCTCAAACTGGTTACATAAACATTACAAACCTAAGTTCCACAGAACAAGAAAACAAACATTTACCTTCTTAGCATCTGCTGAGGACCTCAACCCTTCTGGCAGCGTGGGAACTAAAGGTAACACCGCAGCACTGACACGCTGGAAATGGGCATCAGAAACTGGCTCCAGGCGTGGACGCTTGGACTCCAAGGAGTCATGATCCACTGGGGAGGGGCCTGAGTGAAACTGTTCATATCCAGTTCTCCTTTCTTGAGGCCTAATACATACCAAAAATTAAAATTAAAATTAAAAAACAGACAAAGCAAAAGACACCTGAAAATTGTTAAGTGACATACATTTATTGATTGATTGATTGATTGGTTTTTCTGAACAGGGTTTCTCTGTGTAGCCCTGGCTGTCCTGGAACTCACTCCGTAGACCAGGCTGGCCTCGAACTCAGAAATCCGCCTGCCTCTGCCTCTCAAGTGCTGGGATTAAAGGCATGCACCACCACTGCCCAGCATTAAGTGACATTTAAACCCCAGTTAGACTTCAGAGTGAATGAAAGGTCATGCTTACTTTCAAAATGAATTGCTGACCACTCTATCTATTCCAGAATAATATTCAGGCATGCCCAACTTACTCTCCATACACAGTATGCATCCCAGAAAAGCTATGCATGAGGCACAACACAAAGTCAAGTCACAAAGTCAACACATGAATGCCACCTGAATACTATTAACACTTCTAACAGAATGTCTCTTTGAGATGAAGAGGAAGACTTGAAAAGACAAATACAGAAATGAAAAGCTTTTATACAAGATTTTTATTTGTAAACTATCCGAGTTACAAAAAAGTATCCAGAAAGTCCATTTTAAAAGGCTAAGATGTCACTTGCCATACAAGCACAAGGACCTGAGTTCAGATCACCAGAACCTATATACAGCTGGCTACTTGCCCACTCAAGTGTGAACAAGCACACACAGGTTGGCTTTTTAAAATATTTTTATTTTATGTGGATGAGTGCTTGCCTGCACATATATAAGTGCATCACATACATGCCTGGTCCCTGCAGAATCCAGAAGAGGGAGTCAATCCCCAGAACTGGAGTTAATAATATCTGTGAGCCAGAACATGGAAGCTAGAAAGCAAACCTGGGTCCTCTGTAAGAGCAAGTCCTCTCAACCACTGAGTCATCTCTACAACCTCACCTCACAGAATTTTTAAAAATGTTTTAAGAGTCAAGATGCCTTGTTTTAAAATCAAGATAATGTGGATCAAAGAGAGAAGCAAGAAAGCCAGGTAGTTGTGGTCCACACCGTTAATTCCTGCTCTTAGGAGGCAGAGGCGGGTAGATCTCTGTGAGTTCAAGACCATCCTGGTCTCAGGTCTACAGAGTGAGTTCCAGGACAACCAGGGCTATACAAAGAAACCCTGTCTCAACAACAAAGAAGTAGAAAAATCACTTTGTGTACACTTTTCAAAAGCATGCCTTTAAAGATTCTAAACACACTAAGGTGTAGGTATTTACAAGCTGTGCAATTTTTTTAACTCTGCCAATATTTCCATATGTTAGAGATCCATTATTTAAAATTTAACTGAACATTTAATAATGCTTAATATGAATTTTTAAAATGTATGCTGGCTTATAACCACCAGTCCTTTTCCATGGCTTTCGTTCTTTGTTTATCTGACTCCATTGCCTACAAATTCTACAGTAAGTTTTGGATGCTTAGTGATTTCATATCTAAAAATACCCGCCTGTTGCTTTAAGGCTTAATCTTGTTTGGTGCAACATTTTTGAATCTCAATTTCTTTTTCTCGGAACTTTAAGCTATTGTTTCATCGTCCCCTGCCACAAATATTGAGCTCTATTCTCGTTTAGAACCTGACACTGCTCCACCCTGAAAAGGACCTGGATGCTTCCTGAATCCCTCCCAGTCCTTTACTTCTTGAATCTTAATAATTTAACTAGGACTGTATTCCTCTATTTTCTCTTGCTCAGGGGCACTGTGACAGCCCTACTTTAGACCTTCTCTTTGGTGTGAAAATTGTTCCAGTAAGTTTTCCTTGCCATTGTCTTGTTGAATGTCATGTGCTTGCCTGCTATGGGCCAGAAGTTGTGATGGTCATGGCTTTCTACACTTTCTGTCATATGAGGGAGCAAGAGAGAAATTCAGTCTTGTTTAACAACCTTTGTTGATGTCCTGTTCCACTGTGACAGACATGTACACACTTCTAGATAGACTATTACTTTAAAAACTGACCAGTCTGAGTACAGACATGTACACACTTCTAGATAGCCTATTACTTTAAAAACTGACCCTTCCTGAGCACCCTTCACGGAGCTGCTGAGAAACCAGGTGGCAAATTGGAAATTATCAACTTTACCATCACTGTTTAAATATGAGGATTTTAATGACTTCCTTTCCTTTTCAACACTTATTTCTTTGAGAGTAAAGTTAGGAAATAGACAAGTCATTCAAGATTTTTCTAATTCCTTTCCTAAATCTTCAATTTTCTGGCAATAATTATACACCTTTATGTTTTTAATTTAAGATTTTTTTTTAGTCCTTTTCCTTTTTAAATATATTTGTGTATTTGCTAAATGATTTTTAAAAAGAAAAATTAAACAACACAAAAGAGAAAGTACCCCCGTACTTTTTTGGACTAAATTTTTTAAATTGCATTTGTTTAGTTAGTGTGTGTACACATGTGCCAGGACACATATGTATCACTGTGTGTGCACAGTGGGTCTGAGGACAACATCTGGGAGTCAGTTCTCTCCTTCTACTATGTGGGTTCTGGTGACCCGGTCCAGGCCATCTGGCTTTGCAGCAAGCACCATTACCCTCTAAGCGATTTCACTGGGCAATCAGTAGAATAATGTTTAAATGACCATATTACCTACAGCAGGGGTTCTTAACCAACCCAACCCTGTGACCCTTTAATACAGTTCCTCATGGTGTGCTACCCACAACCATAACATTATTTTTGTTGCTACTTCATAACTGTAATTTTGCTACTGTTATGGATCATAATATAAATATTTTTGAAGACAGAGGTTTGCTAAAGGGGTCCCAAACCCACAGGTTGAGATCTACTAGCCTAAAGTAATATACAAATACAATGCTATCTGCAGCAAGGGATTCTTAACATTCATACACAAAACTAACTCTAACATTCAAACACATACACAAGATACCCCAAATGTTATAGCAATTGTAAAAGATATCATACATATTTATTTAAAACTATATTACATGGATATAATTTTAAAAAACATATTGAGGGACTGAAGAAATTATTTAATAGTTCTTTCAGAGGACCCAAAATATGATTCTAAGCACCCAATAGCAATTTACAGCCACATATAACCCAGTTCTAGGGACTCAAAGTCCTCTTCTGGCCTCCCAAGGCACTGCACACATGTTGCACAGAACAATATACAAGCAAAACGCCTATACACATTTGAAGCAAAACAAAACATGGTGTTGATCTAAAAACTTACAGACTAGCAGAAAGGATGGAAAGTCCAAAAACAAGTCCAAACATATATGATAAACTAATCTTTTATAGGAGTAGCAAGAGATCATGACAGGAAAAATAGGTTTTTTAAAAGCACCATGCTAAGAAAAGTAGATTTATACACAGAAAAGAATGAAATTAGAGACACAATACAGAAAAGTCAACTGAAAATGAAAGAAGATTAAATATGAGGGCAGACAGAGAAGAATACAGAGGGAGCAGGCACTGGCCCTGGCAATGATTTTTTTGCTAACATAACAAGATCTCAGGCCACAAACACAAAAATAAATAACTGGGATTATATATTAAGCTCAAAAGTTTCTACAGAACAAATGAATAAAGTGAAACAGTGAACTAGAAAAACGTTTTGTATACCTAATATACAAAATTTATAAAGAATTCAAACAACCCAAAAGAACAGTTAATGTGGGGCTAAGACACCTGGTACACAAACATAAGGACCTGAGTCAAGATCCCCAAGACCCAGGTATGAAGCCAGGAAATGGGCATATTGATAGAGTTACAGTTTCAATGAGAGAACCCATCTCAAAAACTTAAATAGGTAGAGTTTTAACTTGAGACAAGCAGAATAGCTCCAGCAGAAGGATAGAAAGAAAAAGGACCATTCTGCCTTTGAATGAGTTGGTGACCTAAGAATGTACTATCACATTCAGAATCACATGACTTCAAGTGGGCTTCAAGAACTTTGCCCCTAAGGCACTCAAAGAAATCTAGGAGTCTGCCATGGAGGAGGAGAGAATTTAGATGTAGTAACTATACCAGGCTCCCCAAAGGAATAAAGAATGATCTATATTGTATACATGTACATTTGTCCAGAAAATATAATGAGAATGAGGACTGAACAAATTAAGTTCTATGCTTTGGTAACTGTGTCTGTCTGTTACCTCATCCAATCCTACAGTCAGTCTACCTGGTACAGAGAGATGGAAGCAAATACAGGAGACAGCTGAAATCTACGTGAGCCTCCATGTACTACCTTCTCATGGACACACACAAATCACAATTTTAAAAGAAGAACAAATCATGGCTACATATTTTTCTAAACAATAAAAAATAAGACTGCCAAGAGGTATGTGAAATAGCATCCAATATTATTAATTAATAGGAAAATGCAAATCAAATGGCTATGAGATACCATGTCCCATTAGCACCCATTAAGATTCCTATTACTGAGCTGAAGAGATGGATCTATGGCTAAGAGCACTGGCGGTTCTTCCAGAAGATCCAAGTCTGGTTCCTAGAATCCACTTGTTAATTTATAACTGTCTGTAGCTATAGCCCAGGGAAATCCAGTGCCCTCTTCTGGACTCTGTGGGCATTGCATACATGTGTTATACAAACATACACAAAGGCAAAACACCTATATAAAATATAAAACAAATAGCAGGGCATGGTGTTATACTCCTTTAATCCTATCCTTCAAGAGGCAGAGGTAGGAGGATCTCTGTAAATTCAAGGCTAGCCTGCTCTATATATAGTGAGTTCCAGGACAACATAGTGTCTCTACCCAGTCTCTACCCAGTCAATTAATTAAATAAAATTTTAAAAATTCCTATTATCAAAAAGCAAATATGGACAAGGATGTAGAAAAAACAAATTCTTGTAGAGTGATGGCAAGTATAGATTGGTATAGTCATTATTCAAAAGAATACAACAATTTTTAAAGAAATAAATATATCTGTACTTCCACATTCATTACAATGTCAATAGTCAAGACAAAAATAATTGTATTTGTTGCTGGACAAATTAATAAACTGCATGATATGTATAAACACACATACACGCACATGCACGCATGAACACACACACACACACACACACAAAATCAAGAAAATGTTACTTGGGTATTAAATAAAAAATGAAATCTTCCTTTAATTAAAATATTGATGTGCCTAGAAGACATTAGATTAATTGAAATAAACCAGACATAGTTACATGATCGCACTTATATATGTTTGGCATGTAAAAAACACATTCAAATATAGTAAAGTAGACATAACCAGAAATTACAAAACACCAGATATAATGGGTGGGTAAGCCAAATATCTAATGCACAAAACTAGGAATGAATGTAATAAAACTATACTGTATTTGGGATTACTTTTTTCAATAAATGTTTTTAAAAATATTTATTTTGGGCCAGGCATGGTGGCACATGCCTTTTGACTCAGCACTCAGAAGGCAGAGGCAGACAGATTTCTGAGTTCGAGGCCAGTCTGGTCAACAGAGTGAGTTCCAGGACAGCCAAGGTTACACAGAGAAATCCTGTCTTAAAAATACCCAAAGAAAAAAATTATTATTTCATTAATTTCTTTCTCTCACATGTATGCATGTGAATTACAGTGTGCTTGGTACTTATGGAGGTCAGAAGACATTGGCATCCCTGGAACTGGAGTTATGGGTGGTTGTAAGCCATCCATGGGTGCTGGAAACCAGGATTCTCTGCAAGAGCAACAAGTATTCTTAACTTCTGTGCCATCTCTCCAGCCCCTGAATTTGGGATTCTTGCTAAATGGTACAAGAATAACTTCTTGCCACCAAAAAAGAGAGACAACAGGTATGTTAATTTGTTCTAGTACAGTGTCCTTTATATTATCTACCTATATTCTTCTGTAACATCCTTTACATACTTAAATACACACAGTTATTTTTTTCTCCTGTGCTAGAGATGGAACCGGAGCTTATCTAGCAAGTGCTTGCTGTACCACTAACATATCCCCAGCCTCACAGTGAAACTTAACTTTAAATCAATGACTTAAGAGTGCAAATGAGGTGGTGAGGGATGAAAAGACCAGGGAGATTTGATCAACTGAGGACATTAGACTCCTCAGCCCTCAAGCCTCTGAATAAATACACAACACACACACACACACACACACACACACACGCACACGCACACGCACACGCACACGCACACACATACACTCTAAATTTAATTTAAAATTTAAAGAACACTAGACTCTGGGAGTATAAACTTGTATAAGTTTTGAAAATCACTTGAAAATCAGTCTGTAGATTCTTCAACAAAGCGGATACAGACCCACCACCTCACCCAGGCAGACCACTCCGGGGCACAAACCCTAAGGAATCTATATTCTACAGTTCCACATGCATGTTCACTAAAGCTCTATTTACAATAGTTAGAAAACAGAGCCAGCCCAAAAGTCCATCATTTGATGAGTGGATAATGAAAATTTATATAACTATGGAGAAAAATTTAAGCATTAAAACTTGCAGGAAAACAGACTGAACTGCAAATTGTATTGAGTGAGGTAACTGAGGCTCAGAAAGACTAACATCACATGTTTTCTCTCATATATGGATCCTGGCCCTGACTCTTTTGTGTGCTTATCTGGAGTGCCTCAGAAACCTAAGAAATCAAAGAGAAGAGTGGTGTGGAAGTTACTGCTAAGGCAAGACAATAGGCTAAATGGGGAGGGGGAGGTTTGGAGACAGAAGTATCAGCAAAGAAAGAGATGGGATTAAAAAGGAAGGGGGAAGGGAAGGAGGGGGAGAAGGTCAAACAAAGTAAGTAAGAAAACCAGATTGTGGTCATTTGAATGAAAGGAGGTGTGGCATTGTTGGAATAGGTGAGGCCTAGTTGAGGAATAGTATCACTCACTAGTGGTGGCCTTTAGGGTTTTGGATGCTTGGGCCAAGCCCAGTCTCCCTCCCACCTTTCCTCACCACCCACACTCTCCCCACCCCTGCCTTCCTGCTGCCTGCAGAAGTGAATGTAGAACTCTTAGCTCCTTCTCTAGCACTGTCTACCTGCATGCCACCATGCTTTTCACCATGAGGATAATGGGCTAAACCTCTGAACTAGAAGCCAGCCCCAATTAAATGTTTTCCTTTAGAGATGGCTCAGTGGTTAACAGCACTGTCTGTTCTTCCAGAGGTCTTGAGTTCAATTCCCAGCAACCACATGGTGGCTCACAATCATCTATCTTGGGCTCTGAAGCCCTCTTCTGGCAATCAAATCTTTAAAAAAAAAAGGGGGGGGGGGAGGAGGAAAGAAAGAGAGAGAGAAAGAGGGAGGGAGGGAGAGAAAATGAGAGAGAGGGAGGGAGGGACAGAAAGAGAGAGAAAGAGAGAGAGAGAGAGAGAAAGAAATGGTGTCTCCTCATAGCAATAGAAACCATAACTAAAACACACACAGTAACCTATTAACAATTTAAAAAAACAAGAGTCTAAAGGCTACGCCCCAAGACTAGGCAATGCAGATCCAAGAATGACCACTAAACAAAATCCCAAGTGCCAAATGTAGGTAGGACACCTTTGTAGAGTAGGCCAGGGAGGTTCCAGAGGCCACCAAAACGATACAGGGCTCTTGCCATTTTTATTGGCTACCCACCAGAACTAGCTGCTACAGACACAATAAACCCTGGATACAAGATAGAGAAATCAAGTTGAAACTAGGCTGATCATCTCTGCTAGCTGGCAGTTGTGCCAGATGGTGCAATGCAGACAAACTATGGGGTGAAAACATTGATAGACTAGCCCAACTTGTATAATATCAACCTATAATTTCAAACTAGATATCACTGCAAGATGTACTCACTTGTGAAATGGTTTTAGGACTGTTAAGGGAAAACAGCTAAGAGAATAAAGGCCATAAGAGCCAAGCAGAAGTTTAGGTAACATGGCACTGGTGTGGGTATCAAGAATGACTTAGTTCAAATGCCCACTACTATAGTATGTTCAAAGAACCATGAGTAAGCAAAAAGGTGATGATTACACAACTTATTATGTAACCGGTTCTGGAAAGAATCCACTTTTGAATGATTCTCTACAAAAATGTCCTTGGGACCAGGGGTGCATGCTTTCACCTATAATAAACTACATAGCATTTGTCAGCCACTCTGTACATCCTTTATCTCCTAGCTCCCCTCAACCCTCAAGACCTAGACCACTGAACCTGGCCTCATCACCAAGGGCTCCCTAACGGGATTTGGCACTTGCTCATAAGAGCAATTCCATAAGAGGAATCCCACACCTAATACCATATATTTAGTTCAAACCTGTGACTGAAGAGGTTTTAGACCCTTCAGAAGAACTTACGGTAGTGTCTTAGTTGAAATGATACATCATCAAAACATCTTCTAAATATCTATGTCTATACCCACAGACAAAGGCTTAAACAATGAATCTTTACTGAGAATAAAGACAACACATAGACCCATGACTGCACAAAATGTAAGGATAAAGACGAGACATTTACACCACTCTCTTAAGGCTTGGAGAACCACACAGAAAAGAAGATGGAAAGAATGCAATAGCCAGAAGATGGGAAAAGGGGTTACAAAATACCATCGTCCAAGTATGACAACGTCATGGCAACCATAACTCACAGCAATGCTTTTACATTGGCTCTGGGACCACAGATGGGTCTTCCTAACAGTCAGCTGTAGAAAGGGCAAGGACTCATGGTGGCCTACTATATACTGCTGGTCTAAAGGCAACCATCAGATTCTGGGAGAGGGGGAGGCATAGTTGCATACCCACTATTGACCCAACCAGGCTCTGGTAGTTAGTCACACAGATGGCACTAGTAAAATTCTGAAACACAAAACAAGATCAAAGTAGTAAATAGAGGAAAGTGACTTGCAAAAAGGAAAGGGTCCTACAGAAATGGAAGAGAAATAGGAAAAGAGGAGGGAGTGACCAGAATACACAGTGTGTATATATGAAATTGTAAAAGAGCAAATTTACTAAGGGACCAGCTATGGTGGCACTCTGAAGGCAGAAACAAGTAGATCTCTGTGAAATTAAGGCCAACCTGGTCTACAGAGCAAGTTCCAGGCCAGCCAAAACTACAATTGGGACCCTACCTCAAAACAAACAAAAAATGGGGCTAGAGGCATGACAGAGCAGATTAAGGTAACTGCCACCAAGTCTAACAACCTTAGTTGATTCCCCAAAACCCATAACATAGAAGAAGAAAACTGCCCCCTGTTGCCAAGTTGGTTTCTGACTTACAAATAGGAACCATTATGCTACATGCCCCCAATATACATAAACAAAGGAAAACAAACAAGTTTTCATTAAAATCTTAACTATAGAATTTTTTAATGGAACAACAACAACAAAAACAGATGTGAGCCAGATGTTGCAGCCAAGACCTGTTATCCACCAGCACATGGGAGATTGAAAAGGAGGATCTAGAGTTCAAAGAAAATCAGTAAGAGCTTAAAACACGACTAAAATACCAAATGTAGCTTTGTTAGTAAAAAATTAAAAATACAAATAAATTATATAATTCAATTAATCCTAACTAGAAAAATAAAAGAAATTCCATTACCTGTCAGAACCTGGGTGAAATTCTGAAAGCAAGGAAGGTCGTCTTCGGAGTTGCTGCTGCTGCTGCTGCTGCTGTAAAAGCTGTGATGCCTGACTAACTTCGATATGAGAAGAGCGGTAGTCAGGAACTGCAAATTCCTGGTATTAAAATAACTGTCAGTTAACTATTAAGCACAAATAAGAACACCATTATGAAGTTAAACCAAATAATTAAGAACCAGTTAGTATGAAAACAAATAGCAGTGACAATTTCAATCCTTTGCTGAGCCAATTTTTCACCAACATTTTAATCATTTCTAGCTAGTGAGATTTTGTTCCTTTACGTATATGTGAGTCCCTGTGTTTATGTATGCCAGATGCCTTTAGAGCCCAAAAGGAGGTGTTGGAATCCCTGCAGCTGGAGTTATAGACAGGAGTCCAAGAAACACAATTCCAGTCCTCTGAAAGGGCAGCAAGCATACTTCACCGTTGAGCCACCTTTTCAATCCCTTATTTAAATTTTTTTACATTGATTTAATTTATTGTGTAGTTAAGTGTAGGTTGTACACATGCCACAGCATTTATGTAGAGATCAGAGGACAACCTGTGAGAGTCAACTCCCTCCTTCTACTATGTGGATTCTGGGTATTAAACTCAAGTTGTCAGGCACTGCTACAGTGATGGTTGATCATTTTAATTGTTATTGTTAACAACAGGCCCCCCCACACCTGAAGGTGCCTCAACAAGGGACCGAGAGACTGCTCAGAAGGTGACTGGGCACTCAAGGTAAAATTTCAATTTCTAATTTATTGACTTATTTAATAATATATTATGGTAACCCCTGATCTATATTACTCATATAAATAAGTCAGAAATTCATGTGTTCTGCTCTGAAATCTCAGAGTATGCATGTATAATCTCAACACTCAAGATACTAGGCAAGTACATAACCTTCAATTTTAGGCTAGCCTGGATACATAATGAGTGCCAGGCCAGCCTGGGGCTGCAAAATAAGACTCTCTCTCTCTTTCTCTCTTTCTCTCTTTCTCTCTTTCTCTCTCTCTCTCTCTCTCTCTCTCTCTCTCTCTCTCTCTCTCTCTCTCTCCTCTCTCTCTCCCCCCCTCCCTTCCCCTTCTTCCCTCCTTCCCTCCCTCTCTCTACACACACACACACACACACACACACAAAGGATGGGAGGGGAGGGGAGAGGATGGGAGGGAAAGAGAGGAGAGGGGAAAGGGGAAGAGGGGAGAGGGGAGGGAGGGGAAGGGAGAGGGGAGAGGAGCCTGATATGATAGCTCATACTTTTAATCCCCAACAATCAGGACACAGATGCAGGAACACAGATGCAGGACACAGTCTAAGTTCAAGACCAGCCAGGTCTACATAGGAGCTCCAGGCCAGGTAAGCCTACATAGCTAGACCTAGACTTTGATCTTATCTCTTTTTAAAAGTAAAAAAAAGTAGGTAGGAAGGAAGAAAAGGGAAAAAAAAAGCATTCTAATAATAAGTTCAAAACAAATTAGCTGGCAGAAACAGAAGTTATCTCTTTAGAAGCATGTTAAATTATAAATGAAAAAGCTGAAATCCAGAAAATCAACTTAGTTTCTTCCATCACAACTAAAAGAGTTTTGGTTTTGTTTTTTAAATGTGTATGGGTATTCCATGAGTGCCTGGTGCCCAAAGAGGCCAAAAAAGAGTGTTTATCTAGTGGTGGTTTTTTGCTTCTTTTTCTGCTTTTTAGATATTGGGGGATGGAGGGAACAATATGAGGTTCGTTTCAAATCAAACATATAGGGCTGGAAAGATAGGTCAGCAGTTAAGAGCATAGAGATGTACTAGTCTTACAGAGGACCTGACCCATGTTGGGCTGCTCATAACTGCTGATTATTCCAGCTCCAAGGGGATCTGATGCCTCTAGTTTCTCTGTAGGCACTACACTCACATGCTTAGGCACACAAAGAGACACTAAAAATACTAAATTACATCTTTAAAAAATAATGCTAACTCAATCATAAGCAAATATTTACTAAAAACACAGAATATACTGAGGTACATATCAAAAGGAATTAAAAACATGCAACTATAAAAAAAGTCTAAATATAAATTTTCACATATTATTTATAGTAGCCACTGAAGAAAAAAAAAGAAAACAACTGGGGCTGAAGAGGTGACTCAGCAGTTAAGAGCACTGACTACTCTTCCAGAGATCCTGAGTTCAAGGTATGTATATATATACATACATACATATATATATATATATATATATATAAAATAAATCTTTTAAAAAAAAACAAAACTGTCTATCAATGAATGAACAAAATGTTACATCTATACAATATTATACACTATAAAAAAGAATAAAGCACCCTCAGAGCTCCCAGGGACTCAACCACGAACCAAGGAGTACACATGGTGGGACTGATTGCTCTGGCAGCATGTGTATAATAGAGGATTGCAAAATCGATCATCAATGGGAGAAGGAGCCCTTGGCCCTGTGAAGGTTTTGTGCCCCAGTGTAGGGGAATGTCAGGGTCAGTAAGTAGGAGAGGGTGGGGTAGCAAGCAGGGGGAGGGGGGAGGCAACAGGGGTTTGTTCTTGTTTTTTTGTTTTTTGGGGGGGAGGGGAAACTGGGAAAGGAGAAATCATATGACATGTAAATAAAGAAAATATCTAATAAAAAAAAAGAATAAAGCTAGAACACACTAGAAATAGATGCTATACTGACTAATCCAGATTCAAAACACTAAATATTATTAGTATTATTCCATTTACATGAAATACAAGATATGAACTCCTTAAAATAGAATGTAAATTATTGGATATTTAAAAAATGGTGTTTCATTGCAGGTAATAAAAATGTTCCGGGAGCACATGTAATACAAGCTTCAGAATACAAATTTTATGTTGTGTGAATTCTATGTAGAGAAGAAGTTCTGAGAGTCATAAATGGACAAAACTAAACTAAGGCTCAACTAGGAAGAGCCTTCTCTATAAGCAGATAATAGAAATTCAGAACAGAAATTCAGAACTTACAGACTGCTTAAAATACCTCACAAATTTAAAAAAGTAAAAATTGAAAGAAAAGGGCTGGTGAGATGGCTCAGCGGTTAAAAGCACTGACTGCTCTTCCGAAGGTCCTGAGTTCAAATCCCAGCAACCACCCGTAATGAGATCTGACGCCCTCTTCTCTTCTGATGCGTCTGAAGACAGCTACAGTGTACTTATATATAATAATAAATAAATCTTTAAAAGCCTTTATGTTCAGGAAAAGATGTAAAGGATTAAATGAAAGTAAGAAGAGAACAGTGGAAAGAATGAGTCAACCAGCAAAGCCCTTGCTTGCCCAGCAATCCTGACTACCTTGTTTCAGTCCTCAGAACCGAGGTGGGGACCCCTCAAAGTTGTCCTCAGTTTCCATACTAATGCCATGGCACATGCTCTTTAGCACTCATACACATGCATCATACATGTATACATCATAGTAATAGTAAACAAATAAAATTTTGAAGTAGAAAAAGATATAATAACCTCATCAGGGCAGGGGTGGCACACACCTTTAGTCCAAGCACTCAAGAGGCAGAGGCAGTAGATCTCTGTGAGTCTGAATCCAGCCTGGTCTACAGAGTGAGCTCTACAACAGCCAAAGCTACACAGAGAAACTCTGTCTTGAAAAATAAGGCAAAACAGACAGAAAGACAAGCAAACAAAAAAACTTTCTTCCCACAAGTTGCTTATGGTCATGGTGTTTTCTCTCAGCATGGTTCTTCCTTTGCTTGTTTTGTTTATTTTTCAGACAGAAGCTGTCTATGCAGTCCAGAGCGGCCTTGAACCTGAAATACACCTGCTTTCACATGCTGAGTTCTAGGGTTATAGGCAGATACCACTGCACACAACATTCCTTCTCTATTTTTCTTTAAATCTTTTACATTGCTAGTCTCTGTTCATTAAACTGGCAGTTTCACCTCAGATTTCATTTTTCAAAAGGCTGGAGAGATGGCTCAGAGGTTAAGAGCACTGGGTGCTCTTCCAGAGATCCTGAGTTCAATTCTTAGCAACCATGTGATGGCTCATAATCATCTATAATGAGACCTGATGCCCTCTTCTGACCTATAGGCATACATGCAGGCAGGATGCTGTAAACATAAAAAATAAATCTTTAAAAAAAAAAATAATTTTTTTTACCTTCCTACCATCAAATCTCTTATTGAAGTAGAGACATTTATTCTAAAACTAAGGAGAGGCCAAATTATCTAGCCAACTTCAAATTCAACCAGAACATGAAATACAAATCTGGTTGTTAGCCTAGAAACTGCAGACAACTTACTCTTTCCTATAAATAATTCCTATAATCAAAATCAGAGCGATGGGGCTAGTGAAATGGCTCAGCAGATGAAGGCACTTATAGCCAAACCTGACAATCTGAGATCAGTACCTGGAACCTACATGATAGCAAGTTCTCTGATCACTTACATGTATGCTGGAGCATATGCACACACAAAATAAGTCAATGTAAAAAGAAAAATTAAAAAGGACATTCACTATCTGAAGTCTAGCAGAAAATCACAGTTAGAAGACAGATAACTAAATCTCTAACTTTGGATCCTCATAGATAAATAGATGGCTCTGTGTCTGTGTGTGTTAAATATACAATTTTTGAGACAAATGTGTATAATAAATATGCACGTATGTATATCCTCTAGATGGGGTCTCATTTACCCCTGGCTGGGTTCAAATTTACTACACAGCCAAGTGGGGCCTTGAATTCCCAACTTCCAGCCTCTGATCCTAAAGTGCTAGAATTATAGGCATGTTCCACAATACCCAGCTATGAATGATTCTTGCCATTTACAAAAAAAAAAAAAAAGGAACAAACACATTCTGTATACTAGTCAATAAATCTATTACATGGGAAAGGTAAAAATACAACACACACACACATCTTGACAGCTATTATGCCTTACCTGCTGGTGTCGAGTACTGGGAAAGGTATACTGGACAGAATGTGAAGGATAACGACTTTGCTCAGTGCTGAAAGCTCCTTGGTTGGGAGGGTAACCTGAACTTGACATTATCAGTAAAGACGTCCTCACTGGGCTGTGAGATCAAGTCCAACAAACAACCATGTTTCTAGGAAGCAACCTACACAGAACAGGAAGAGAGAATTCTTAAGTACTAAAAACATGAAATGTCCTACTAATAAATTATAACTGTAGCTATACAAACAAAAACACGATTTCCAGGCAAAGCTCCTAAATATTTACTTGAAAGAAGTTATTAATGTTTGATAAGGAGGGCTGGAGAGATGGCTCTGCAGTTAAGAGCATTGACTGCTCTTCCAGAAGATGGGGGTTCAATTCCCAGCACAAGGCAACTCACAACTGTCTACACTTCAAGTTCCAGTGGATCTGACTCTCTGACACAGATATATATGTAGATCAACACCAAATATACTTAAAAATAGAGTATAAAGTTTGATAAACAATGTATCTTTCCTCCACACACACACACACACACACACTATGGTAGATACACAAAGGACACTATAGCCCCTAAGGCAGTGCAGAAACAGCTTTGCCTCGGCCTTTTCTTTCCAGGGTCAGTGCCCATGCACAGCACTGCACTTTCCCTGTCCTTATTTAAAGCCCTCCTTTGCTGAACTGAGGCTAAGTAGATTTTTACTAAAACCTTGGTAACAATCCAAATGCCATGTCTATCAACTGATGATAAAATGACAAAGGTATGGAGTAGACGGTATTGTTTCCTAACCATGTAAAATATATGAAACTGTACAATAGCATTAAATACATTCATACTCTTACGTATGACTTGTGTATATTACTTCTATTTTAACATTTCACATTTTAATGTCTCCATAATAAATATTTAAGAGAAAAGGTAAAATACCTTATTTTCTACACACCTCTATATATCTATACTGTTCTAATAGCTGGCACAGAATGACCAAGGCATGCTTCCTTACTGTGAGGGGACACAAGACAACAGAGAACAATCACCGGAGAGTAAAAAATAGTATCGTATTTATAATAAAGCATGTAAATAAGATAGTAAATAGGTGAGCAGGATGAGCAGGGTGATCTCAGAAAGCCAATCTCTGCTAGGATGTCACATGTCCTAAGTTTCTGAGACAGCTCCAGTCGCATAACAGAATTACACAAAGCAAAAGTACCAAAGTCAAGGAGACTGAAGGAGACAGAGAGAGGGCGGCACAGAAGTGAGGCTAGGAGAAAACAGAGTAACCAAGTGGGTTTGTTAGGTTGTCTGAAAATTGAGAGCCCTTCCTCATATACATACATACATACATACATATATACTGAATACAAATTACATCCATCGTTATGTGGCATATTTGTTTGTTCTGGAATGCCTGTTTCAGCTTTTTAAACATTTCCTACACTCCCACATTCTAAACTAGACTGCAAGTGTTAGGCTCTTCTTTTCTTCCTTTCTTTTTTTTTTT
>NW_022196911.1:57621814-57631046 GCF_008632895.1 Mastomys coucha
TGGCCTCAAACTCAGAAATCCGCCTGCCTCTGCCTCCCAAGTGCTGGGATTAAAGGTGAGCGCCACCATTGCCCGGCTAGGCTTTTCTTTAACATCTATCTTCTTAAACACTCACAGGTTTTCTGGTACAAAAAGGGCATAACTTTTTCTTTCTTTCTTATTATTATTTTATTATTAAATTATTTTATTTATTTACATTCCAAATATTGTCCCCTGTTGGACTGTGAACCGTAGTCTGTGTTCTTGATTGAGCAAGATTTACTCTGGAGACTCAGTAGAAAATTCTACAAGAGATTAAACAGTACAGCTACACACCCAGACATAGATGCTGACACCATGAGCCCTCACTCCATTATCCTGTGGCTAGACAATGCCCCAAGCTCCCAGTACTCTGGCTGGACTCCAGCCCTAGTCAACTGAGCACAGCCAGGTATGCCCTGGCCCTGGGAACAGAAAGGTAGCCCAGCCCACTAAAAAAGGAGCTACTTGACCCCTCTTCTCTCTCTCTCTCTTGATCTCTTACTCTTAACTTCTTGTCTTTACTCTCACCACTTGCTCCCCCTCTCCCCCTACCTTCCCCCTCTCTCTGCTTGGCCATGGCCGGATCTCTACTTTTCTATCTTTTCTCTCTCTATTCTAAAATAAACGCCTTAAGACCATGGACTGCCTCCTTTCATCTAAACTTGCCCGAGTTGGACCAATGGATTAGGCCTTCCCCTAAAGGGCCTCTGTCTAATCTCGAGCAAGACAGTCTTCCAGCTCCAGCCTCTAGACCAAACCAAGGACTCATGCCCCACACTCAGGAACCACGGGGCGCCCTTCCCTCCCCCTTTCTCCCGGGGCTGACTGAGCTGCCCCAGAACTCCCAATTCATTCTCAGCTCTTCTGCAATATCCAGCAGCATCTGTCCAAGACTGAGAACCCATGGGACTGTCCTCTCTCCACCCCTGCAGACTGAGATAGTGCCGGAGGCCCACCTTGAGCTCTGGCTCTCTCGGGGTACCCACTGGTCTGTGGTGCACAAGAGCAGAGTGGAGACTGTGTGTTCCCTATTCCCCACCTCCAGCGGGGTCTGCAGCCTAACCGTAGGGTCACATCTCCCGAGCTCTGGCTGGACGCTGGTTACCCTCCCCTTTATTACTTCCCAGGCGCTGCAACAGTCTCCCTTCTCCGTACCCCTCCCAGAGCTCCTCACTCCATTCCCCCTTCCCCTTTGTCTCTGAGAGGATGCTTCCCCACCCACCCACTCAACCCTCCTCACATCCCTCTCCCTCCTACTCCCCCAGCAACCTCCTTCCCTGGGGCATCAAGTCTCAACAGGATTAGGTTCATCCTCTCCCACTGAGGGCAGACAAGGCAGTTCTCTGCTTCATATGTGCTAGAGGCCATGGGCCAGTCCATATATGCTCTTTGGTCAGTGGCTTAGTCCCTGGGAGCTCCCAGGGGTCCAGGTTAGTTGATACTGTTGTTCTTCCTATGGGGTTGCAATCCCCTTCAGCTCCTTCAATCCTTCCCCTAACTCTTCCATAAAGGTCCCAAACCTCAGTCCAATGGTTGGCTATAAGTATCCGCATCTGTTTCAGTCAGCTGCTGATAAAAGACTCTCAGAGGACAGCCATGCTAAGTTCTCCTCTACAAGCACAACATGGCGTCAGAAATAATTTCAGAGTTTGCTGCCTGCGCATGGGATGGATCCCAAGTTGGGCAGTCACTAGATGGATGGCCTTTCCTTCAGACTCTGCTCCATTTTTGTCCCGCATTTTCTTTAGGCAGGAACAATTCTGGGTCAAAACTTCTGAAGATGGGTGGGTGGTCCCATCCCTCCACTGGGGGCCATGTCTATGTACTAGAGGTAACTCTGAGTCCCCTCTCCTCACTGTTGAGCATTTCAGCTAAGGTCATCCCCAATGAGTCCTGGGAGTCTCTCACATCCCAGGTCTCTGGGACTTTCTTGAAGTTCCCTCTGCCCTCCATGCCTCCCCACCCCACTCCATCCCCCGGAAATGCATATTTTCATCTCATTCATTCTCCTGGCCCTCTGGGCTTCTCTCATGCCCCCTCCCCCATGTTTTCTTTCTTAATTGACAGTAAATTGTCCCAATTTATCCACTTGGTGAAAAAAATGACATCTTTGTTACTATTCAATAATTAAGTGAATATCCTGGAGATCCTGGAATTAGAGAAACTCTCAACTCCAGCCCATAGCCTGTAGTACATTTATATAACAAAGAACTGTACAGGAGTTACAATAGCTACAGCTACACCTTTCTCTCTTTCTTTCTTTCTTTCTTTCTTGTTTCTTGTTTGAGAAACAGGATTTTTCTGTGTAGCCCTGACTGTCCTGGAACTCACTCTGTAAACCAGGCTGGCCTTGAACTCAGAAATCGACCTGCCTCTGCCTTCCAAGTGCTGTGATTAAAGGTATACACCCCCACTGCCCGACTAGCTACACATTTCAAAACAGACAGATCTTAAAAATGTTGACATTTTACCAAATATTAGCATATATTACAAACAAAATATGTATAATTTATAATATACACATCATGTAAAAAGAACCTACTCAGAGATAACAATATCTCAAGAAGCATAGTAATCTATAACACTATTTTTTCAAAACAGAGGAGCTGGCAAGATGGCTCAGCAGAAAACAGCATCTGTGACCAAGCATGGCAACAAGCTATGTTCCATGCCAGGACCCACATGGTAGAAGGAAAGAACCGGCTTCATCTTTCCATCACAGGCACACTACAGCACATATACGTACACACACAAATAATGTTTAAAAAAGTTCTTAAAGCCAAAGCAAGTAAAATAAAATACTGCTGTTTTCTTAAACACCAACAGTATATAGACAACTACTGGTTATACTGCTCTATGAACATTTTATTTATTTCATTTACTTATTTCATTGATTTAACCTGAATATATGTATGTCCAGAACATGCAAGAGGAAAAGGTCAGAGTAGAGTGTTGAATTCCCTGGAACTGGGATTATACATAGCTATGAGCCACCATGTGGGTGCTGGGAAGAAAACCTGGGTCTTCTACAAGAGCACCAAGTATTCTTAAGGCCTAAGCAATCTCTCCAGCCCTTCTTAGTATGTTTTTAATGAGATTGAAACAATACATAAAGGAAAGTCATTTCTATTACCAAGTATGATAATCCTGCTCACTAATTAATTGTCTTTTATGTCATATTTTTTACAATAAAAAACATTTTTTATTATTATTTGTACACACATGTGTATACACACAACACAGTACAGTGGTAGTTATATCTGTGGAGAATAACTCTGTGGAGTCAGTTCTCTCCTTCTGCATTTACATGGGTTTCAGAGGTCAAACTCGTGTACCCAGCCTAAAACATCTTCACTAGCCTAACATTTTAAAGCAGGATAATGTGACTGTTTTATGTCTGGTAGGACAAGTTTCCCTTCACTGCTCTGTAGTTGCTTCTCTCTCAAAGCCTTTGCCTTTTGCATTTAACAAATTGTGTCTTTTACTCAAGCACCTTTCAGATGTAATAAAAATTGTAGTGAGAATGCTGGTTTCTTTAAAAGCCCAGTTATGTTATGTAGATGTTTTTGTTTTAATCCCAGCCGTGGAATATGGGGCTGCTTCAGACTGCCCACAACCGGTAACTATGATTGTCTCCTGCTCTAGAGAGGCATGATTTTTGCCAGCTGCAGATAATTTATGTTTGGAACTCTGGGGACTGTTGAGAGGGCCTGAAGCAACTCCTCCTCCTTCTAGATTGCTGGATTGATGGTTGGAGATGACAGAGATTGGATTTGCAGAACCCTATGTCCCTAATCAGCAGGAAGTAGTCTAAAGAGGTCTATGATCCCTTCCCCTCTAACCTTCCTTCTCTCCTACCTAGTGTTGGGGGGTTGGAAGGGATTAGAGTGGAATAAGGTTTTTAAGGGTGGTAGACAGAAGAACCCAATAAATTAGCCCAAAGAAGCCCAACACAATCTCTGGATGAACACAGGCCTTGTAGCACAGGTTTATAATCCCAGCTTCTCAGGAGGCTGAGAGACAAGAGAGACCTGCCTAGGATATAAAACAATTTCAAGGCCAGCCTGAGCAATAATTAGCAAGACTGTGCCCCAAAGAAAAGAAAAACCCTCTAGAAGAATCTAAATATTGAATTCCTAGACTAACTAAAGAGAAAAGAGGTATCTTTATCTTTCTACTACTGAGTATTCCATCCTAGAGCGTAACTACAGGTTAATGCTCCAAGAACGAGTACAATGAAGATAGGAATACTAGCCAGGTGGCAGCGGCAGCGGCTACGGCAGCGGCAGCAGTAGCAGCAAAAGCACACACCAACACACACCAATCACAGCACTCAGGAGGCAGAGGCAGGCAGATCTCTATGAATTTGAGGCCAGCCTGATCTACAGAACGAGTTCCAGGTCGCGAAAAATAAAACAAGCAAACTAAAAGATAAAAATACTTTAAAAACATGATTAAAATATTTTATAAATGGTGAAAAAAGATACATGTAGAACATATACAGAAATCCTACTTGAGTAACATAAAAACATGTAAGAGTTTCATGACAAAGATTTAATATATGCATATATATGTATACATACACTAATTTGGGAGACAGAATTATTTACATATATTAAGATTAAATATATAGGGCTGGAGTGGTAGGTCAGTGGTTAAGAACACTGACTGCTATTCCAGAGGTCCTGAGTTCAATTCTCAGCAACCACATGGTGGCTCACAACCATCTGTAACGGAATAAGATGCCCTCTTCTGGTGTGTCTGAAGACAGCAACAGTGTTCTCATATGCAATAAATAAATAAATCTTAAAAAAAAATAATTAAAAAGATTAAATATATACACATGTGTGTATATACACACACAACACATATATATCCATTATATATCCACATATATATCCACTCTACATTTAATATTTTGTGACACCCCCCCCCACCCACACTGGCTTTTGTTTTTAAAGACACTATCTCCTGTAGACAGCCCTGAACTAACTGGAGATGACATTGGCCCTCAGCTCCTAGCTCCACCTCCCCAGGGCTAGGCAGGCTCTCTACCAACTGCTGAGCTTCCCCAGCCGACTAACAGTTTTCTACTCTAGCTTTGTAGTTGTTCCCCTTCATGCTGGGAATCAAATACAGGGTTTTGTACCTGCTAGGCAAAAACACTGGGGAAAAGGGAATCAGTGAGCAAACTTGGGCCAATTTCATCATTTTTTTTTTTCAGTCTTTACCCATTTAGGCTTAGAAAATAAAATTTTCCTGAGAAGTGACATTCAATCTAACTTGAAACAGTTTTGAGAAAAACCTTTACTAATCACCTGAGTGACTGTAAGGGCTGTGTACTTTAAAGGACCATCCTACCCTTAGGACCTTTTCACTTCTGTTGGACAGGGGTAAGAGCACTGACTAGCTGTTGCCTTTGCCTGGTTCCTCCAAGACACAAGGCATGCAAGACAGCAAATTTTGAGATCACCCAACTAACTTACTAGGTCTGAGGAACAGAATTTAGCAACTTTTCCAGGTTCAATCACCAATGGAACAACAGGAGAAGCTGGTGCTCTCTACAATGCTTTGTAGGTTTTATAGCAAGCAGAAGCTTAATCTTGTCTCCTCTTTTGGCTAATATCAAGTGCAGATGTTTAGTAGAACCAAATACTTAAACCATCCAGGGCCATGCCCTCATCTATGTACATGCACTTGCTTGGATAGACTGAGTGAACAGGGTTGATTGGAGTGAGCAGAGGTCCTAAAAATTCAATTTTCAACATCCACATGAAGGCTCACAATGTTCTGCACAGCTAAGTGTACTCACATACATAAAATAAATAAATCCTTAAAAAAAAACATTCTATGCACATGTAAGCATAATTACATAACAATAACATACTACATATACATTATGCTGTATCTTGCTCCTATATATGAATGTTCTGAAGGTTTAGGAGGATGAGGCAAGAGGATTATGAGTTCAAGGCCAGCCTGAGCTATGTACAAACAACTAAGAGCAAAGAGAAAGGAATGAGAAGAATCCATGTGGTATAAAGTAAAGGGTTTTGTTTTGTTGGTTTAGTTTGCAATCTAATGTTCACCATCTGTCACCTGCATTCAACATTACTATAAGTAGAGTGATTTTCTGTTTCCCTCTTTTATCAGTAATACTTCACAATGTCCTAGGTTTTGAGGAATAATTTTAGTGAAGTTTGACTTTGAACTAGCCCTTCCTTAGTGACAAACAAATTTGTGGGTTACAGCCTATTCCAATCTCATGTAACTTCAGCCTGGAGATTTCTATGACCTCTGCTCTCAACTCATCCATAACACAAACAGCAAATTCAGACCTTCTCTTTCCTAACCAGTGCACTCTCTCAAACATCTTATATGCAAGCCAAAGACACAAAGACAAAACCTCTGATTCAGTAAGAATGTGCCAACCTAGAATCTCTCTTTTCAGGTCTTCTAATATATGCTTTTCCCTCTACTTCTCACTCTGGTCCTGGGGCATCGAGATACCTCTACAAAATACCCTGCAGTTTAACACCAACTAAAATAAAAACAACCTAATTTAAAGCTAGAGCTGAAAGGAAAGATGGCATTTTCAATGCCAATGTCAAACTATAATTCTTTTTAAAATTACTTTTACATTTACTTACTTAGGGTGTATGTATGTATGCATGGGGGGAGAGTGGCAGAGGACAACTTGGAGGATTGGTTCTCTCCTTCCACTACTTGGGCTTTGGGGATTGAACTCAGGTTGTCAGGCAAGTGCCTTTACCTACTAAGGCATCCCATAAGCTGTAAATTCAGTTCTTGGGAACAAAACCCGGTAACTCAGGGTTAGTATCCTTAACTCATGAAATGTAAAAGCTCTGTGAACTCTAAGAAACTTGGTCAAGCCAGGTATCAAGGTACACCCTTGTAGTCCCAGTATTCAAAAGGTGAAAGTAGAAAGACCAGAAGTTCAAGGCCAGCTTTACTGTCTCAGCATCTCAGAGGCCATCGAGAGCTACATGAGACCCTGTCTCTCCAAAATTAAAAGTTAAAAAGAGCAGGGCAGTGGTGTTCCACACCTTTAATCCCAGCACTTGGGAGGCAAAGGCAAGTGGATTTCTGAGTTCCAGGCCAGCCTGGTCTACAGAGTGAGTTCCAGGACAGCCAGAGCTATACAGAGGAAACCCTGTCTTGAAAAAAAAAAACAAACAAAAAAGTTAAAAAGAAACCAAGATTTTTATAAGCAACTGTCTCATGTGAATTTTGACACATATAATGCTTTAGGCTGAAAATAATGTTAAAGTTAGATGTCACTGTTATGAGAAGAGCACATCTCTGGATACCACAGACAGATAAAACCAGACTCTTATACTGTACAATCAGAGGATAAAATATGGCAAGAGGAGTCAGGCAGTGGTGGGAGGGAGGAGGAGCCAGGTGGATCTCTGTGAGTTGAGGCCAACCTGGTCTACACAGTGAGTTCCAGGATAGCCAGGGCTACATAGTGAGACTTGTCTCAAAATAAAAACAAAAAATGGCAAAATGAAATTCTACTTAAATACCAGATACCTGTTTGAATCTTCTCATAACACACACACCCTGAAACAACAAAATTTCAAATACAATCTGCCAAAAATAAAAGGCTAATCCTCCTCTCACCAGGAACTCCTGGCTTTTAGCCTATAGTCTTTGCACAACCAAAATGTACTTGGGCAGGATTTCAAGGTGGCCTACGCTATCTTGGAAAAATATCTAAAAATATACTTCTCTGTGGCAAGTCTTCAGATGACTCTTTAGAGAAGCAAGAACAAATCTAACAATGAGAAGGAAGACCACATTTCACCAATGTGAATAAAATTCTATTTTTAGTTTTTAGATTGTTCTATTTTATGTGTCTGAGTGTTGACTCTGCATGTATATGTGAGCACATGCATGTCTGGTGCCAGTGGGGGTCAGAAAAAGACACTGGATTCCATGGAAAATGGAGCTACAGATGGTTGCATTCCACCACATGGGTGCTAGGAATCACAAGCCAAGTCCTCCACAAGAGCACCAAGTACTCTTCTCTGCTGAGCCGCCTCTGTAACCCTGCAGTTCAATTTCTAACTGATAAGATAATAAAACCTGACTTTAAAACAAAACTATACACACACACACACACACACACACACACACACAGAGGGAGAGGGAGGAGAGGGAGGAGAGGGAGAGGGAGAAGGAGAGGGGGGAAAAAACAAAGTAGTATGTCCTCTGTGGCATGGTAGAAAATTATAGCAACCTAGTCTAACCTCTAAAGAATGTTAGGCAGACAAAGAAAGACCAATTTCAAACTAACAAACTAAAGCTCTCCAGACTGGGAATGATTTAAAGAAAGTCAATTATCTGGAAGTCTGCTTCCAGAAGAGAATAGAAACTAGAAATCATGTAACCAAATTCTGTAATTTGTATAATACTAGAATAAAATTTCTCTTATAATATAAAGCATTACTGTTAAAAAAAAAAATTAAAAAAAAAAAAAAAAACACAAGCCAGACAGAAGTGGCACATGTCTTTAACCCAGTACTTAAGTAGATGTATCTCTGTGAATTCAAAGTCAGCCTGGTTCACAGAGTGAGTTCTGATCATCCAGGATTGTTACACAGAGAAATCCGGTATCTAAAAACAAAACAAAACAAAAAAAAGCCACACATGACAGCTTAATGTCTTACTTAGGAGACAGTTAAATAGGACCAGCTAGATGGCTCACCAGTACTTGCTAAGCCAGGTGTCCTAAGTTAAAACCTGGGACTCACATGATGGAAAGAGAGAACAATCTCACAAAAGCTGCATAGATACACAAAGTAAATAAACAATTCTTTGAAAACAAACAAACAAAAGGCCACAGGGGATGGAGAGAAGGCTTGGCAGTTAGAATATGTATTGTTCTTGCAGAAAAGGAGGGCTCAACTCTAGGACCTAACTGGCAGACCACAAACACTTGGAACTCCAGTTCCAGGAAACTCAGCGCCTCTTCTGACCTCCAGTGGATTTTTGCATGCATTATGGTACACACACACACACTCCCACACACACATATACACACAAAATAAAATAAAAGACAGATGAATAGAAACAAAACAGAAAGCCAAGTGGTGGCGGCACACGCCTTTGATCCCAGTACTTGGGAGGCAAAGGCAGGCGGATTTCTGAGTTCCAGGACAGCCAGGGCTATACAGAGAAACCC
>NW_022196911.1:57631141-57650617 GCF_008632895.1 Mastomys coucha
GAAGAAGAAGAAGAAGAAGAAGAAGAAGAAGAAGAAGAAGAAGAAGAAGAAGAAGAAAGAAGAAGAAACAAAACAGAAAATCAAGTTAAATTACCTGAGACTCCAGAAAGTATGATACTCCAAGAAAAACTTTCATAAGGACATAAGTAACTGGTGGACTTACAGTAAGCATTTAAAATAGAATTCATGAATTTAAAAAAAAAAAGCTCCTTCATTATAAAGTGAGAAGATTCATAAAACAACAGCATTAAACAGTTACTGTGAAACTGACTAGTCCTCTGAAATTAAGAAAAAAAAATTTGGCTGGGTAGTGGTGATGCACGCCTTTAGTCCCAGCACTTGGGAAGCAGAGGCAGGTGGATTTCTGTGTTCGAGGACAGCCTGGTCTACAGAGTGAGTTCAGGATAGCCAGGGCTACACAGAAAAACCCTGTCTCAAAATAAATAAATAAATAAATAAATAAATAAATAAATAAATAAATAGCAAAAACAAAAAACAAAAAACCACTGGTGGCTCTTCCAGAGGACCCAAGTTTAATTCCCAGCACCAATAGAGCAGCGCACACCTGTCTGTAACTCCAGTTCCAGGGGACCCAATACCCTCACACAGGCACAAATGTAAGCAAAACACCAATGTACATAAAAATTTTTTTAAATGTATTTATTTAAAATTTTTAATTTTTTATTTAAAAATTTTATTAAAAAAAAAATCAGGCAACATGGTGGTGGCACATGCTTTTAATTCTAGCCTGTAATCACATGGGTTGAGGAACACATTACGGAAGTTTTTATTGTAAATAATAAATATTGAGTGAGAATAGATTAATTTTGAAATTAATAGACTAATTTTATGAAAACTGACTTCTCCCTGTCTCCCTGGCCCCTGTGCTGAGATTACAGCTGCTAGGGTTTCTCAGTTTCTAAAAGTATTACAGATCTGAAATTGAAGCCTCAGACTTCAGTCTGAGCACACTTACCCACAAAACCCTTTCTCAACCCCAAGATTTTTTTTTTGAGCTCCACAAAATGTAAAGTTCACCCAAAGAATTCACAGACCAAACCAAAGTCTAAAATAAATAGAATAAGGAAACTACCAATGATAAAATCATAAAGCAATGTAAAGGAAAATGTAATTAGAGAAATCAAAGTCCCAAACATGTTTGAAGTAATAATAATCATATCTTTGGACTCCTATCTAAAGACATTTAAATTTCCATTACTTTAAAATATTTGTATTTTTGTGTGCATGGATGTTTATATCCATGTTTATATCATGGATGTTTACATCTATGATGTGCATGGATGATTATAGTTATTTCAAACATGTTCAAAATTATGCTATTTGTTATTGCCAAGGAATATAAACTGCCTAAAACCAGATTGTTCTAAATCTGAACTGAGGATGAGAAAAATCTCAACAGTTTAACAAGCATGTGGAAAAGGACAGTCCACAAGCATAATGATGTCCTTATAACAATCGAAGAGCCAAAGCTGGCATATGGTGTACGCCTGAAGTCACAGCTATTCAGGCGGCCAAGACAGGGTTATTTCAACTCAGAAGTTCAAGGTCAGCCTAGGCAACTCAACAAACAAACAAACAACAACAACAACAAAAATGCACAATATATTCTAGAATTGAGGCTACATCACTGGTACAGCACCTGTCTACTGTGAGGCAAGGACCTGGGTTCCATTCATTCCTACACTGTCATCCTGCAAGCGGGCAGATGTGTGTGCTCTCATGCACACATGCACGCACACACACACACACAGAGGCAAGCAGTCCACATTTCAAGTACACAAGTAGAGGAAGGAACCAAAATCGTCTGGTAGCCCTGACTTTTCCCTTTGTTTCAGACTAACTAACTTAAGGATTCATTTCTATATTATATCACATCCTATAAACCAAGCACTCCAAATTTCTAATTCATATACTTTTTCTAGCAGTAAAATTACTCCCAAAGTTCCTTCCCTGCATACTTGTTAAAACATTCTTACATCCAACAGTACCTGGGACTAAAATGCTAATATAGACAACCGGAACTCTAGGTCTACTTTCCCATCCTCACAAAAATCCCAATAAACCAGCAGGACTTTTTTTCTGAAAGAAGTGCTTTGATAATTCACTGCTATTTCAATAACATGAGTACACTTTTTTTTTCTATTTTCAAAATTATTCAACACTAATTGCCATGCATTATATTAGACCTCTTCTATAGCAAACACTAAAGCTAGCTCATAGGCTCTTTAATGAACTCAACAAACATCCACTACTCCAGGAATGAAGTAAAGACAAACAGAATTCTATTAAACTTAAATGTATACAAGCTTACAAGGGCCTTACAATTTAAAGGAGACAAATGGGCACGCACTTGAGTATCACATTCTGAATCCGTCAGCAGCTCCTAGCCAGGCATGGAAGTTCATGCCTGCAGTCCCAGTACCACATTCTCAAAAAGAGCCCGAGCTCCAGAGTGAGTCAGATCTAACCCTTCAAGACCCTGTCTCAAAAATAAAGTCAGTAACCAAAAAAATAAAAAATAAAAAGTAATATCCAGAACAAAAATATATACTTTAGAGAAAAGGAAATAGAAGGGAGACCTCCTGGTTGAAGTGAAACATCATTAAATCACTGAAAAAACAAAAACAAAACAGTTTATATATAGTAGGGTTTGGGAGAGCAACATGGAAAAAGAACAATGCACAAAAGAAGGTAGTTTAAAGGGGAAAAATATATACCTCTTTGGGGGAAGGGGGTGAGACAGAGTCTTGGTAACTAGTCCTACCTGACCTAGAACTCATTACCAATTACAGGCTATATTCAATTTGCTGTGATCCTCCTGCCTCTGCTTCCACAGGATTACAGGCGTGAACCACCATATCCAATCTAGAAAAACTCATAATAAAATGCAAAATAAGTAGACTTAATAGCTCAGATGTTGGGCTGGAGAGACAGCTCATCGGTTAAGAGCACTAGCTTGCTCTTCCAGAAGTCCTGAGTTCAATTCCCAGCAACCACATGGTGACTCACAACCATCTGTAATGGAATCTGATGCCCTCTTCTGGCCTGAAGGTGTATATGCAGGCAGGATGCTGTATATATAATACATCTTTTAAAAAAATAGCTCAGATGTTATAAATAGGCAAATATGCCATGCTTCACTATTATTTATGTAAAAATTACGAACTAAAACAGACTAATACAGTTAGGCATGGTAGCACTCTGGAGAGAGAGGCAGGAGGATCTCTGTGAGTTTGGGGTCAGCCTGGTCTACATTGTGAAACTCCAAGATAGCCAGAACTACATAGAGAGATCCTGACTCAAAAACAGGGGCATGAGGCATAGAGAATATGAATGAATAAATAATACAGTTGTCCTTTAAAATAAATGTTATGGCTTGAGTATTTTTTGAAAATTAAGCTGAGCAGTGGTGGCACATGCCTTTAATCCCAGCACTTGGGAGGCAGAGGCAGGTGGATTTCTGAGTTCGAGGCCAGCCTTGTCTACAGAGTGAGTTCCAGGACAGCCAGGGCTACACAGAGAAACCCTATCTTGAAAAAACAAAAAAGAAAAAAATAAAATTAATATTACTGGGCTAAGAATACAGCTTAGTGGTAGGATATTTGGCCACCACACACTAGGCCCAGAGTTAGATTGCCAGCACTGGGGTGTGGTAAGTGGGAAACAACAGCCAACAAACTGACTACAAATGGACTTCTCATTGTAAAATAAGCTGGGCCTGGTGCAACTGCAACAGGAAGAGAGCTGAGGCAAAAGGATTGAAGCCAGCCTGGTCAGCAAGACCCTGCTTAAAACATTTTTTTTAAATAAAATATAGGCTGGAGAGATGGCACTGTGTAAAAAGCACTGGCTATTCTTCCAGACAATTCAGGTTTAATTCCCAACACCCACATGGCAACTCACAACCCTCTGAAACTCCAGATTCAGGGGATCCAATGGCCTCTTCTGGTCTCCAATGCATGTGGAAGACAGATATACATGTAGGCAAAACACCCATACATATAAAATCAAATTAAAATT
The DNA here is from genome assembly GCF_008632895.1 of Mastomys coucha. Taxonomy (NCBI): domain Eukaryota; kingdom Metazoa; phylum Chordata; class Mammalia; order Rodentia; family Muridae; genus Mastomys; species Mastomys coucha. The sequence continues at coordinate 57,635,183 of NW_022196911.1, forward strand.
TGAAAATAAATACAAATTGTTTCTTATATCTAGAAATCAGAATAAGAAAAACAAGCAAATTACTGATAATAGAATTTCCACCACTATAATACTTAAATTTCATTAAATGTAACTAAGTCAGAATAACCTAAAAAAAAATCTATTTATTTAAAATGTTCATCAAGCTGGGCAGGAGTGGCATATGCCTTTAATCCTAGCAATCTGGAAGGAGAAGCAGGTGGAGGCTGATGGATCTCAGTTGAGTCTAAAGCCAGTATGGTCTACAGAATGAGTACCAGGACAGCAGAGACTATACATTGAAACTCTGTCTCAAAAAACTAAAAAAGTAAAATAAAATGTTCATCAAAATAGAGGAAAAACTTAAGCAAACTATTATACATGGCACTGTTGAGTTTCATGATGGATTTTTACCTAAAATTTGTATTGACTAGAAAAGGAGTGATCATTTGGATGTTCAGTGTAGATATTGAATTTAAAATACTTTGTAATATTACATTTCTGCAATGAATATACAGTTTGAAGAAAATAATACTGATGTGGTTGTCACAGGGCATGAGGGTATATCTATGATGGAACTGTCCTTTTTTTTGGGGTGGGGCGGTGTTCACTATAGGGTTTCTCTGTGTAGCCCTGGCTGTCCTGGAACTCACTCTATAGACCAGGCTGGCCTCAAACTCAGAAATCCACCTGCCTCTGCCTCCTAAGTATTGGGATGAATGTTACCCAAGTAACAACTTCCTGGCCACATGAGCTCCTGGGGTAGCAAAAATGGCTCAGAAATATAATAAACGTTCAAGGAAAAAAAAAAAAACCCACAAAAATAACAAAATAAACCCAAATGATCCACATAGCTGCTGCTACACTGCAGTGGTTTTCATAGTTTTTCAACATTCCTAAGGAGGCCTGATAGAGAAAGAAATGCCCTTTTAACCATTAAAATTAATTTTTGTATCTTCAAATACAAGAACAAAATATCAATTATGCTGACAACTGAGTTACTTGTATCTATAATTCATTTAAAAGTAAAATAGCCAGGCGGTGGTGGGGGCATGCCTTTAATCCCAGCACTTGGGAGGCAGAGGCAGGTGGATTTCTGAGTTCGAGGCCAGCCTGGGCTACACGGTGAGTTCCAGGACAGCCAGGGCTATACAGAGAAACCCTGTCTCAAAAAAAACAAAAAAACAAAAAAAACAACAACAAAAAAAAAAGTAAAATAAATTATTTAAACTAAAAGCTCTTATTTTTGCCTATATAGTATTTAACATAAAAAGTACTTCATACTAGTTAAAACAACTGAGTAACTGAAAATATACAAGTCTCTTTAAGTCAGTTCATAGCACTTCTGATCAACCCTTATTACATGCTTTTACACCATGGTCTAATAAAATATGTGTGAACTAAAAGAACAGATTGAGCCAAGTGCTATGGCACCCACCTGTCCTTTCAGCTAAGTAGCTGTGACATAAGCATCACCTACATTCAGCTCTAGGCCGTCAGCCTGGACCATGTAGACCATCTCCAATTAGGGAACAGAGCTGGGAAGATAGCTTTGCAGGAAGAAGCGCTTCATCAGGCTGCCAACCGGGTGCTTGAACCAGCTCCTGAAAGCTGTCCTTCACTTTCCAGACATGCCATGGACATACACACTCGCAATAAATAAACAAGTGTTTTATTTTCTTTGTTTTTTGAGACAGAGTTTCTCTGTGTAGCCTTAGCTCCCTTCATACACCAGGCCGGCTTCAAACTCACAGAGATCCACTTGTCTCTGCCTCTGAAGTGCTGGAATTAAAGGCATGCACCACCACCGCCCAGCATAAATGTATTTTTAAATAGTTTTTTTTTTAAAGATTTATTTATTTATTATATGTAGGTAAACTGTAGCTGTCTTTAGACACCCCAGAAGAGAGTATCAGATCTCATTACAGATGGTTGTGAGCCACCATGTGGTTGCTGGGAATTGAACTCAGGACCTCTGGAAGAGCAGTCAGTGCTCTTAACTGCTGAGCCATCTCTCCAGCCCATAGGTTTTAAAAAAAAAACAAAGATAGGGGTAACTGAATGGATAAGAACAGTACCATTTCCAGGACCAATAAAAATATGAAAATGCAACTAAGATAGATTATAAGATATAATTAAAAATGAATAATAAAACAGAGGAGGGGGAAGGAGGGGAAAAGAAGAAAGATCTAAAAAATAATAGCCTGATACTCACCTACATCAATCTCTGGCCTAAGCAAAGGCCTTTGAGTTCTAAAACAAGACAATGGCAAAGAATTCAACATTTCACAAAAATGAGTATATAAATGCATAAGTAAATTTTTTTGGGGGGGGTGGGTTCGAGACAGGGTTTCTCTGTATAGCCCTGGCTGTCCTGGAACTCACTCTGTAGACCAGGCTGGCCTCGAACTACGAAATCCACCTGCCTCTACCTCCCAAGTGTTGGGATTAAAGGTGTGTGCCACCACCGCCTGACAGTAAATCTTAAAAGCTATAAAAACTGGAGTGACCTGAACTTGCCTGGCCTGGAACAAACTGCAATCCAATTAAATCCAAAGAACTTCCTGCATTTTATCTTTTTCATCTTGCAGACAGTACAACACTTTGAGTTCTCTATGTATTTGTTCATTTTTATTTTATGTGTAGTAAGTATTTGCCTACATGTACATATGTGCATCACATGTGTGCCTTGGAGGGCAAGAGCATCAGATCCCCTAGAACTGGAATTACAGTCGTGAGCTGCCTTACAGGTGCTGGGAACCAAGCCTGGGTCGCCTGCAAACATAAAAAGTGCTCTTAACCATGCAACCATCTATCCAATCCCAAGTTTACTTTTTTTTTTTTTTAATACAAGATACTCAGTTAAAATTATATATGATCTACTCCTTTTTCCTCCTCTTCCTTCTTTGAGACACAATCTATTTAAACCTTTTCTGGCCTGAAACTCACTATGAAGACCAATCCTGCCTCAAACTGACAGAGATCTGTATGTACATTTTTATAGGGTTAAGATTACCATGCTAAGCAATATAATCTTTTTAAAAATTTACAGGAGAGAATCATAGCTATATAAATACATGAGCAACAGGTATATTCTGATGAGTTCCAACATGAATACTTATTCTTCTAACTACACCATGAGATTTGCAGATAAAGCATTACTCTCACAGAAGCATAATCCTTTTAATCTGTCTAAAGCGTTTTCATAAATTTTTTTTTTTTTGAAACAAGGTCAGGAATATCCCAGATTGGCCTCAAACTCAATATATAGCTGTAGACAACCTTGAACTCCTGAGTGGACATGTGCCTACTTTTATGTGGTGCTGGGAAGTCAAATCTGGGGCTGGGTGCATGTTGGCTGAGCTCTCTACCAAATGGGCTGCAGCCCCATTACAGTTTCCTAAGCGCTTACTCAGACTAGACTCACAAGAACAAAACCTGTGAAGGCAGAGGTTTTCCTAACGTTACAGAGAGGAAAACTAAAACACAGAAAAGTTTAACATGTTCCAAATGCCAGCTAATTGCAAAGAGAATTACGATTTGCAGTATTACAGTTTCCCAGGAGGAATATTACAATATTCAGTAAGCTTTTGCTAAAAGATAAGTGTTTTGGTATGGCAAGTAATCACTTTCTAGATGTGTGTATGCACACACACACAACACACAACACACACACACACACACACGTACGCATACAGTTTGATTTTCATTAACAGGTGCACTTAAGACAAAGCAACTGGAAGCTATAAATATTAAAATAAACTATACAACCACTAGAGTTTTCTTTTTGTTTTTCTTTTTTGGTTTTGTTTTTTGGTTTTTGACACAACAAAGTTTTTTGTGTAACCCTGGCTGTTCTAGAACTCGCTTTGTAGATCAGCCTGGCCTCAAACTCACAGAGAATCTACCTGCCTCTGCCTCCGGACTGCTGAAATTAAAGCTGATTCAACTACTGGACTGTAATAGAATGAGAATGTGAGATTTTTCTCTAGCAACTTAGCTTTATTTCTTCTATAGTTTTTACCCATATCTAAGTAAGTCAGAGCTTGAGACCAGACAAATATGAACTGGTTCATCCAGTAAATTTGTTAAATTTTAATATATTAAATGGGGGACATGGAGACATATTAAAACATCTCCCCAAACTATTAAAAATTAAATAAAGTATGCCAGGTGTGGTAGGACAAGCGTCACCACATAGGGACTTACATAGGGAGTTGGGGCCAGCAAGCACTACAGGTGTAAGAGGTCTGAAAACAAACAAAATTAATCAATTTAAAACATCAGCTCTTCGTTTATCCCCCGATAGTCCTTGTGACTCAGAGTTATCACCAGCTACTAATCAAAATGCCCTGAACATATGAATGACTACCTAGGGTAGTTTTACATCCCAGGCCTGTTGCTCTTTGTATACAGCCACGTTTAGGCTCCTATCAATTCTCTCACCAGGGTGCACATAAGGAATGTAAATTTCAATACAATAGGATATAATCAGAGTAGCAAGCAAATGTGATACATGCAGGTGTATATACTAATCCCAAAGATTAAAATTACCCATAACGAACGCTACTATCCAATGTTAGCTCTGTTGAAGAGGCACTGTGGCATATACAACCTGGCATTTCTTAGGCAAAAATACTTTTTGTAAATATCACTTATTCCCATCCACTTCTTTGCATGACTATTCTTGGTCGACACTAATTCTAAGAACCCAGTGTCCTTTCCGTTAAGGTTGCTCTCTCAAGTACTTTCTCAAATTCCGGTCGTCGTTGTCTCCCAAAAAAAAAAGGGGGGGTGCACTCTCCCACTTGGCACAAGAAAACACCAATAACAAACGGCAGGAGGCAGAGGGTGCTGCTCTTTGCATCTGCACCACTACCAACCCTTCGCCATTATACCTCAAGTGGGCCAGTTAGAAAGGTGAACTAGTTTGCTCTTCACACACTTGTCCATCGCTGTCACCCTCCTTAACCCCTTCCACACTCCCCAAACAGCCACCAACTCTCCCTCCTAGTGGGCCTAGGCGGGTCACCAGCGCCAGCCCCACCCGAGGCCCTCCATCCTCGCACCCCCTCTTCCAGTCCCGCGGCACCGCAAGCCCCTTCCCCACTGGACAGAAACCTCGGGCTGATGTCCGCCCGCCTAAGGCCATTCTTCCCCCAAACTCCAGAAGCCTCCACTCGTCTAGCCTCAACTCCTCGCCGCACCCGACTCGCCCCTGGGTGGAGGAGAGGAAAAGACCCACGGCTCGGACGGGCCCCAACCCTGCGTACTCCGCGACGCCCCTGGCCCAGCCGATCCGAGACTGGCGCCCTAGGAAGCTCACGGGCGAGCAGGGCCCGGAGGCCGGGGCTGCAGGCGCCGAGCCTACTCACCAGGAGCTGGCGGAGCGTGAGAACCGGCGCGCCCCACGGCCGGACGACCAGGGCGCGGCCTCGGCGCGCGGCCCTCCGCCCGGCCCTCGCTCGGCGCGGCGAGCTGGGCGCTCACTCCAGCCGCCGCCGCAGCTTCGCCACCTTAGCCGCCATCTTGCCTCAACCCCACTCCCTCCCCCTCAGGCCCGGCGGCCGCGCTGAGGCGGCTCCGACTCGGGCTCCTCCTCCTTCCGGAGGGTTGGGGAGACGACTCCCTCCCCGGGCGGAGTGCGGCTCTTACCTCGTCCTCGCTTCCTGGGTCTCGGACGCCACCGCGCCGGTTCTTTTCAAGTTGTCCCTCACAGTCAGACCCGCCCCGGCAGCGCTGCCTCCGGCCGGAGCCGCGGCGGCAGCCATCGCGCACTCGGCCTGGAGCGTCACCGCGAGCCTGCCGCTCCCGCGCGCCCGGAGCCTTTGCCTCAGGCGTGGGAAAGGACAAGGAGCCGGGCGCGAGGCTAACCCTGCGACCCCTGCGCCCCGCCGAAGCGGCTGCACGGTCCTCGCTGACGGGAGAAACCTGAGCCCACGTGGCTGCGAGGCGCGTTAATTTCACATTGAGTATTCGCCGGAATGGTGGGCAAGGCCCGGTCCCCGGAGCATCTCCTTAATCTCTACCTCTTTAGAGAATTTAGGGGCCTGCCGACCGCACTCTCCGCCTCACCCTGCTAGGGAAATGACATTTCCTCTTAGCCGCTTACTTTTTCCTCTAGCAAAGCCGCCATCTGAGAAAGAACAAACGGTCACCCGCTTCGGAAAACTTTTTTTTTTCCCAGCCGGATAACGGGCTGTTTATACAAAGTTGGAAGTCATTTTAAAAAAAAGGAGGGGGGGTTACAAAATGAGTTGAGCCGGTCAGTGGTGGCGCACGCCTTTAATCCCAGCATTTGGGAGGCAGAGGCAGGCGAATTTCTGATTTCGAGGCCAGCCTGATCTACAGAGTGAGTTCCAGGACAGCCAGGGCTATACAGAGAAACCCTGTCTCAAATATACATATACATATACATATATATATATACACACATATATATATTTATATATAGATATACATAGAGAGAGGGAGAGAGAGAGATTGAGAGAGAGAGAGTTGAAAGAAGAATGCTGACGTTTGTTTTAAAATGCTTCCCTTTTGGCCGGCGTGCTGAAACGCCTGAAATCCCAGCTAAGGAGGCAAAGGAATGGGAATCATTGTAAATTCGAGGCCAGCATGGTCTATATATCTAGTGAGTTCAGGGGAACACGCAGAGAGATACGATCTCGAAACTCTTAAGACACTTCCTCTTAAGCACACTGGACAGTAAGAAAGCTACGAGACCGCAGAGTTCGACTTAGCCCTGAAACTGGAACAGGTAGAGGATTTCGCCCCAGAGGAGACGGCGGAGCATGGGTAGAAGTTTCCACGTTAGACCACGAATCTCGGTGTCCGGGCCCTGCGTGCTTAACCACGGAACGCAGTTTCAGCGAGTTCCGTTTTCCCTCAGGGAGGCCCGAGTCCTCCCGCAGCCTGCCTTCCTGCGCAGGCGCAGTGCCACTTACCCGGCATGGAAGTGGTGGGTCTCTTGTGTGTGGCGGTGGCCGTCCTGGCTTGGGGCTTCCTCCGGGTTTGGAACTCGGCGGAACGAATGAGGTCTCCGGAGCAGACGGGTCTGCCGGGAGCCGGAAGCCGGGCCCTTGTAGTGATCGCGCACCCGGACGATGAAGCCATGTTCTTTGCTCCCACGATGCTAGGTTTGGCACGCCTGGAGCAGCAGGTGTCCCTGCTCTGCTTCTCCTCAGGTAGGAGACTGTAGGAGGGTCACCGGGTTAGGGAGCTAACTGATCTCCGTTGGCTTCTTCCCGAAAGATTTTCTGTCGTAGGTAGCTCCTTTCTCTGTGTTCGTCACAGGCTTGGGACAGAAACAGCCAGCTTCCCAGATAGGTTGGGGAACCCCGAGTGAATTCCACTCTTCCCTAGCCAAATCGAGGAGCAGAAAAGTGGTTGTTCATCATTGGATCCGTTCAGTACCTTCATGTTCCTCTGGGAACTGTGAGTGTACTGAATGTCTTGGTTTTTTTAAGACAGTCTCACTGCAGCTTAGCTTCCCAGGCGTGAGCCGCTGTGCCTAACCTGTTATCCTGAGGAACCGTCTATTTGCAAAAGGATCAAATATAATCGTGCACCAAACAATCTGAGCTGTATGGTGTCTGTCTGCTCAACCCACCAAGTTTCTTTCCTAATAATAGCAAAAGACCTTCCTACTGCTTTGAAATCCATTTTCCGCTACAAAGATGCTTGTGTCAAATTGGGAGGTTTTTTTTTTTTTTAACTTCAGACAAATAGAAAGTACATTTTTAGATAATTTTAGAGTTCAGCTTTTATTAAAAGAGTTCATCAAGATTAAAACTTGCATAATGATACAGACAAAAGAAACAAGAAAACCGTGATACCCAAGTATGGTGGTGACTGCAAAACGTGAAGTGTATGCATACAGTGGGTGAGTTTTATGGTATAGCAAAGTATACCTCAATAAAGCTGATTTTCAAAATTGCCCAGGACCTCTTTTCCCATGTGGTTGTTGTGTTGTTCTGGTTCTTCATTTTTTAATAACAGATTTTTCACAGAAATCACATTAATCTTTTCACTTAGCACCACTTTCTATTTACTCAATATATATCTATGCTAGACTTGATTCTAGATCACTGTCATCAGGATTGATTTATAAAATTGGCTGTATTTGGGAGAATTATTCTTGGTTTATAAACAGTTAATGTAGATTTATTAAAGAGAAAACTGAGAGTGGAGAGACTCCAAACAAGGAAAGTATACCCTCTTTTTTTTTATTTATTTTATATGTATGGATGTTTTGCCTTTATGCGTGTGCAGCAAATGCATGCCTGGCGTGCACAAAGACTAAAATAGGATGTTGGATTCCCTGTAACAAGAGTTATAGCCTTTTTTTTTTTTTTTTTTTTTTTTTTTTTTTTTTTTTTTTTTTTTTTTTTTTTTTAGTTTTAGGCTTTTTCGAGACAGGGTCTTTCTGTGTGGCCCTGGCTGTCCTGGAACTCACTCTGTAGACCAGGGTGGTCTCGAACTCAGAAATCCACCTGCCTCTGCCTCCCAAGTGCTGGGATTAAAGGCGTGCGCCACCACTGCCCCACCTGAGTTATAGCAAGTTGTAAACTATGATAAGAATGCTAGGAACTTGCTGAGCAATGGTGGCAAATGCCTTTAGTCCCAGCATTCCAGAGGCAGGCAGATCTGAGTTCGAGACTAGCCTGATCTACAGAGGGAGTTCCAGGACAGCCAGAGTACACAGAGAAACCCTGTCTGGGATGGAGGGGGAGGAAGGAGGATGTGGTGGGGAAGAGTGCAGTGAGCTGAGTTCTGGATACTCCGGAAGAGCATGGAGTACTCAATACTAAAGCCATCTCTCTTGTCCCTTTGTCTTATGTTTTACACTATAACTATTAGAATTGAATTATACATAAATCTGTTTCAAGATTTGCATCAAAGCTGTATTTGTTTGCAAGATAGTATGGGTTCAGTATGTCCTTTAATATTAATATTTAATATTTTCTAGATTATTTTTAATAGAACTTAAAAATTTGGGTCAAGAAATCAGTTTGTCCCTTTTTTCAGTTCTTAGGTTTGAGCCAAAGGTCTCAAACATGCTGGACACCCAGCCTCCCAAAATCTTTTCCTAATAAAAGATATAACCATTCACTTAGCAATCAGTACTCCTACTGTTGTCTTTATTTCCTCTGAATCCAACTTGCTGTTTTTAATTGGTTGCTGTTGTTGTAAAAAGCAAAAAAGTAGTAATGTTTAATATAGTGTAGTAAGGGCTGAAGAGATGGCTCAGCCATTAAAAGCTAGGCTCACAACAATAACAACAACAACAACAAAACATATACCATAGTACAGAGAAAAGTGTAGCAATGTAATGGAGATTGCAGTGGGCAGACAGTAGAGAAGAGCACTGATTCTCTTTTTCAGAAGTTTTCCTTAAAGAAGGCTCCAAGTAGGTTTTCTTTTGATCTGGGCTTCAAAAAAGAAGACTATATAGGGAGCAGGGCTAATAATCCTTCTAGGCAGTTCAGTTTTGTTCAAATAGCTTATCCCAACCACATCCTCAGTTCAAGGGGAAGGGAGAAGCAAAACAAGGGGGTTGTTGTTGTGGTGGTAGTGGTGGTGGTGACTCAGTTCCCCTCAGCCATCCTATGAGATGATACTGTTTCCATTTCCAAATAGATGTTGAATTTAACAAGAAAGAGCTAAGATTCTGTGGCTCCTCCTCCTTCTAAACCATCACACCCAGGCTGCTTTGTGTGCCGTGTCAGTTGATGAAATATCTAAGTGCATTTCAAGAAACATTAGGTCATCAAACTTCTTTTCATCTGTTACATTCATTTATGGGAGAGGAGCCTGTATGCCATGAGCCACACGCGGTAGAAGTCAACTAGCAGGAGTTGGTTGTCTCCTTCCACTCTCAGTCACTGCGATTGAACTCAGGTCATCAAGCTTGACAGCAAGTGCCTTTTCCCACTGAGCCATCTATCTGGCCCCAAGCCACTATTTACAAAATGTTTCAAAGAGGTGAGCCAGAGAGATGCCGCAGCAGTTAAAGAGGCTTGCTACTCTTATGGAGGACCTAAGTTTGGTTCCCAGCACAAACTTCAGGAGGCTATTAACTGCCTATTTCGGATTCAGCACTCTCCTGGTTTCTATAGGCACCCGAACTCACATGTACATACCACCCCATGACACATATTAGACATAAAATAAAATTAAATCTTAAAAGAAGTATAGTAGCATATCTTTAATGTCAGCACATGGAGGCAAAGCAAGTAGATTACTGAGTTCAAGGCCAGCATGGTTTACATAGAGAGTTCCAGGACAAAGAGAGAGACACAGAGAAACCCTGTCTTGAAATACCGAAAGTGGGGGTAAGAGGAGAGACTGAAATCATGAAAGACAATTTTCCCTCTAAATTGTACCACTAACTCATATGGGATTCTATACACTAATTTATGTGTGTGTGTGTGTGTGTGTGTGCACATAAACCTGCATAGTCTCCATACTCTTTATAGTCAGAGATTCCTTTTTTTTTTTAACTTTATTTGTAAAGTTGTTTTTGCTAAATATCTCTATGTATCACTCTGTGTGTGGTGCCCATGAAGGCCAGGAAAGGGCATTGGATCCTCTGGAACTGGAATTACATCAATGTGAACCTCTATATGGATGATAGGTACTGAACCCAGATCCTCTGGAAGAGCTGTGAGCATTCTGAACTGCTGAGCCATCTCTCCAGCCCTGACATCTCTGTTTTTAAGTACTATCACTTAAAAAACAAACAAACAAACAAAAAATGTTGCCAGGCAGTGGCAACTTTAAACCCAGCACTTGGGTGGCAGAGGCAGGCGAATTTCTGAGTTTGAGGCCAGCCTGGTCTACAGAGTGAGTTCCAGGACAGCCAGGGATACACAGAGAAACACTGTCTCGAAAAAGAACCAAACAAACAAAAAAAAAAGTTATTGTTGCCAAGTGGTGGCACACCTTTAATCTCAGTACTTGGGAGGCAGAGACAGGTGGATCTTTGTGAGTTCGGGGCCAGCCTGGTGTATAGGGCTACACAATGAAACCTGAAACCCTGTCTGAAAAAAACACCCCACATATACATATATATGTATATGTATACATATATAATATACATATATATTATATGTGTGTGTCTGTTGTATATATGTAATTTTATGTTTGTTGTGAGGGTATACATATGTCATGCCATATGTGTGAAGTGGTTTTCCCCTTCGACTTTTACATGGATTCCAGGGTTGAAACAGGTTATCAGGCTCAGCACCTTACTGCTAAGCCGTCTCACCTGTCAAATTACTGAAACTCACAGTGTGGTTACCCAATATGATCAAACCTGATTGTTCCTCCAGGCAGGCCTGCTTGTTTGACCTTTTTTTGTTGTTGTTGTTCTTCTAAATACTTTTAGAATTCGGCTGGTCATTATTCAAGGAGAAACCTTACTGACATTTTCCCCACATTGGAATTTCACTGACTTGGTGTCCAAAGAGGACATATCAATAACATGAAGTCTTTCTGGCTATTGTTTTATGATGTCTCATTTCTTTTGGCCTCCTTTCATATCTGTTAAGAGTCTTGTTTGGTTCTGGTTTCTGTGCTGGGATTGAGCCCAGGGTGTTGAGCGTGTGAAGCATGGATTCTACCTGACCCATGCCCCAGTCCTTTAGTGTTACAGTGTTATCCAGGCCAGCCTCAAACTGTGATTGCTCTGCCTTGGCTCCTGAGTAGCTGGAACTGTAGGCACATACCACCATATCTGGCTCTTATTAGTCTCACAGTTAAGGTCTTACACACATACCAAGATTGTGTGTATGCACTTCTGTCCTTTTTTGGTTTGGTTTGGTTTGGTTTTTGTTTTTCGAGACAGGGTTTCTCTGTGTGGCCCTGACTGTCCTGGAACTCACTCTGTAGAGCAGGCTGGCCTCGAACTCAAAAATCCGCCTGCCTCTGCCTCCCAAGTGCTGGGATTAAAGAAACTTATTCTGGGTTTTTCTATGTGTATTTTGTGATTTTTTTTTCTTCTATGTTATGTATACATGTGTTACCATCTTTGTGGTAACAAATTAATGATTTGATTTTTCCAATATGTATTTCATGTGAGTGGGTATTGTATGTACACTTGTGTGTGCTTCTATGCACATGCAGATACCAGAAGAGAATATAGGGTATTCTGTTTTATAACTTTGCCTCATTCCTTTTGAGACAAGCTCTCTCACTTAACCTGGAGCTAGGCTGCCAGTTATCAAGCCCCTGTCTCCAACCCCACCACAGTGCTAGGGATACAGGTATAGGGGCCACGGGGGTTTTGTATGTGTGTGCTAGGGATTCAAACTCTGGTCCTTGGGCTTGAGCAGCAAGCACTCTTACCCACTGAGTCATCTCCCCACCCCTGATGATTTACTTCTGCCTCAGCTAAAGCCCTTGCCTGCCCAGATCGCTCCAGACTTAAAGCCAGAAATATAGTATAAGTTGAGGGTCCAAACCTAAGTGTCTCATGGTTACAGACAAAGCAGGGTATCTTTGGTCCGTGACGACTCCCAAACCGGGACCTGCAGTTTCACTCAGCACGTCTACATGTGATGTGTCCAATTAACTTTCTGCTTCTTTACAACAGAGTAGCTAGGCTCCCGGGCAGGGCAGGCAGCCTTGCTGCTGCTTTAGAAACCCTCCAGCATCACTTCTGCTACATATCCTTGTTGAAGAAGTGGTCCCAAATCTCATCTAGGTCCTAGGAGAGAAGCCGATTCCATCTACTGATAGGGAGCATCAAGCGCCTCGAGATTCATGTGGGGCTAGAGATACCGTTGGAGCTATTTTTAGTCACTCACACCAAGGAAAGTTGAGTGGGAGTTTAAGCCTGAGGGCTAAGGTGTTTCTGAATTTACCTCCTAACCAAGCGAAGTCCAAGCATCCCTGTGTAGGGTGAGCTTTGTAGTTGTTGTGTGCCCATCTCTGAGTAGAGGCTTTTGAAGGCTTTCTTTGTGTAGAGGTCCCTTATTTGTAGCTAAGGTCCAAGCCTGACTACAGAACAGTGTGTGTGGATGCTAAGTGCCCTGCATTCGTCCCTCAGGACTCTAGCTACTTTGTTTTCATCCTTCAGATATTTCCCTTACTTTCTCCACAGTCATATATTCTCAAACGTGTTTGCCTCTGATCTCACATGGTCAGAGTTTCAGCAGACATCTGACTCACCATATTTCCTAAAATAAGTTTACTGAGTTATTTTAAATAATTCCTTTTTAGTCATTAACAACTCTTCACAGTGTTCCTTCTTGACAAACATTTAAACTCAGCCTAAAGGTGTAGTCTAAAGCACATGCTATGGCCATAACCCCAGTGCTTGGTATGTATCGGTGGAAGAATGGAGTTCAAGGGTAGCCTCTTTTTTTTTGTTGTTTTGGTTTTTTGTTTTTGTTTTTGTTTTGTTTTGTTTTTGAGACACGGTTTCTCTATAACCCTGGCTGTCCTGGAACTCACTCTGTAGACCAGGCTGGCCTCAAACTCAGAAATCCTGCCTTGCCTCCCTGCCAAGTGCTGGGATCAAAGGCGTGTGCCACCACCACCCGGCCGAGGTTATCCTCTTTATATATTGATTTAGGACCAGCTTGTGTTACATCAGACCTTAATCTTCAACTGGGGTGGAGGGAGAGAAAGCAACAGTGTTTTTCTAACCAAATACATTTTTTATTAAAAAAAAATTCTTAAGTATTAATTGTATTCTGTTAAGAATGGAATAACTTGGGAATGGAAGGATGGCCCACTGAGTAAGAGTGATGGCTGCTCTTGCAGATAACCCAAGTTCAATTCCCAGCACCCACATTGTGGGTCTCAACCATAATTCCAGATCCAAGGAACATATGTCTTCATCTGAACTCCATGGACATCAAGTATGCACATGGTGCACATATATATGTAGGCAGGCTAAAAACACACATATAAAATGAATAAATCTAAGAACTTTAAAAGAAAACTTTTAAAAAGGAATGGAATAAATTAATAATATTTAAAAACATGAGCTAGAAAAACATGAGAATATGACTTCAAGGGCTGGGGAGAGGGCTCAGTTAGGAGTAAGCATAAGCGCCTGGGCTCGGATCCCCAGCAGCCACATAGACCTTGGGCACACATCTATACACTCAGCACACCATGATGCAGGAGAACAAGAACATTAGATCCCTGCAGCTGATTGGCCAGTCAGCCCAGCCCAAGGGAAGCTCCAGGTTCAGTTAGAAACCCTGTCTCAAAAAATAATTTTGGGGGCTGGAAAGATGGCTCAGTGGTTAAAATAGCACTGACTGCTCTTCCAGAGGTCCTGAGTTTAGTTCCCAGCAACCATATGGTGGCTCACAACCATCTGTAATGGGATCTGACATCTTCTTTTGGTATGTCTGAAGATAGCTACAGTGTACTTACATATAATAAATAAATCTTTAAAAAAAATAATTTTGGGGCAGTGGTGGATGGTGTCTTTAATCCCAGCACTCAGGAGGCAAAGACAGGATTTCTGAGTTCAAGGACAGCCAGAGCTATACAGAGAAACCCTGTCTTGAAAAACCAAAAAATGGGCTAGAGAGATAGCTCAACCATTAAGAGCACTGACTGCTCTTCCAGAGGCCATGAGTTCAAATCCCAGCAACCACATAGTGGCTCACAACCACCTATAATGAGATGCATCAGCCTTTTGCTGGGGTGTCTGAAGATAGCTATAGTGTATGTATATATGATAAATAATTTTTTTAAAAAAGAAACCAAAAGATAAAATAAAGTGGAGAATGATAAAGGAAGATAGTTAACATCAACCTCTGGCCTGTACAACACTCTTACTGTCTAAAAACATAGACTATATCCCATGACTTCTCCTGGGGAGACATAAATATTGATCCTAGACCAACAGATCAAAGAAATGCTTCTTCCCAGGTCTAGGTGATGAGCCAGTGACCTTACAAAAGTTCCTTATAGGAGCATAGGTGACTCCAAGGCAGACGTATCACCAGAAAACCCCATCCAAGAAACGACAACTACTTCTGACCTTCTCCCTCCTAGGTGCTGGGGGCTAGGGAGGGTCAGCGGGGCCACAAGATCATATGCAGCCAGAGATAGGAAGTAGTGGTCAAGGGACAGTCTCGTGTCACCCCCTGCCTTCTGCAGGGAATGTTCACAGAGCCGTTTCCTTTACCTCAGACCTCGTTATCACTGTTCTGCTTGTTTTGTTGCCATGACTAGATATGGGTCACTACCTCAGTCTGCTCCACGATGGCCTACAGAGAGATATATCACTCCCCAGAGGAAGTAGCTTGGTGACAACATGATATGGTTACCATGTGATCACAGCAAGCAAGAGTACAGAGCTACCCAGTGACTAACAGAAGGAAATGTCCCTCCACAAGCACTTGTGCTAACGGACTGACTGCTAGATTATTTATTAGAATTAAAGATTTCTTCTTTTTTTTTTTT
>NW_022196911.1:57650888-57677763 GCF_008632895.1 Mastomys coucha
TTTTTTGGAAGATTTCTTAATGTATAAATATGAATATATTTATCTACATTCTTAAGTGTTCCTGATGCCTGAAGAGGTCAGACGAGGGCATCAAATCCCCTGGAACTAGTTATACTCAGTTATGAGGCACCATATGGGTGCTGGAAACTAGATCTAAGTAATCTACAAGAGCAATAAGTGTTCTTAACCACTGAGCCATCCCTCCAGCTCATTAGGGATTTATACATTTGAAAAATGTATGTTTACTTATCTTTTCCTTATAACTATAATTACCTTAGAAATTATATGCCAAATAACCCTATACTCTGAGCCTATTTTTTAATTTGTTTTGTGTTCATGTGTGTGTGTGTTTGTGGTGCATGCACCACAAAATACTTATAGAGGTCAGAGGGCAGAAGTCAGTTCTCCTTCCCCCCTGTGGGACCTAGGCTTTATCAATTAAGCCATCCCACAGGCCCCATGGCCCCATTTTAAAACTACACAGTGTAAAGCCCCGCCTACCTTTACAGACAGAAAGAGTGAAGAAGGGAAGGGAGGAAGAGAAGAGAAGAGAAAGAAAACAATGGTGTTAGCTGGACCTGGAGATACATGCCTAGAATTCTCCCTACTTGAAAGGCTGAAGGAAGAGGGATCCCTTGAGGCCAGGAATTCAGGGCCACTCTGGGCAACATAGTAATACCTGTCTCAGAAAGAAATATTGGGCTGGTAAGATGGTTCAGCAGGTAGACACCAGAAGCCAAGCCTGACACCTGAGTTTAGATCCCCAAGATCTAAATGGTAGAAGGAAATAACTAGCTCCCAGGAGTTTTCTCCAGGCCTCTGAATGCATGCTGTGACAGGCATGTTTGCACAAATAAATATAAGTTTTTAAAGGGAAATATTGCTGTCTTGCTTGTTGTTTACTTCGTTGGAGCGTTTTGTTGTTTTATCTTGCTTTGTTTTTGCAGTCTGGAGGCTGAGTCTGGTATCTAGCTACTGGGCTACATCCCTAGCTGAGTTAGATCTGGGAAAGGCTTTTTTCTTTTGTGTCTGTGTAGTAGGTGTATGCTTGTTTGTTTTTGTGTTGCTACAAGGTCTCATCTAACCCGGGCTAGCCTCATACACACTATGTAGCTGGAAATAACCCTAAGCTGCTTATCCTTCTACCTTTACCTCCCAAGTCCTGGGTATTAAATCCAGGGAGTCCTGCTTGCTAGCTAAGCACTCTACCCAACTGTGCCAGACCCCACACCCCAAATTAGACTTGTAAGTGTAAAGCTGGAAGGTTTGATTGAACTATGGAAAGCTATAAAAGAAATGGTAGTTGAAGAAGAGATCATTTCAGAGATCAAAGTGAAATTCTACAGTGACAAACCTGTGAGCCTTAAAGATTCAGGTGTAATTAAAAAAAAAATTGCTAGCAGCATTCCTGTGTTGGAAGTATAAAATGGCCAACCACACCTCAGGAGCCTTGAAGAACTTAGGACTGGAAACACTTTACACCTTCACCTCAGTGAGCAGACGCTGTTCTCATTCAGACTTCGTGTTCCATCTAGGACATATATGCCTACTGTATGAGAAAAAGACAGCCCCTCCATGTGTTGGGCTTTGTTAATGACCACCTCCAAGTTATAGGTCAGAGAAACTAATGACATTAGTATTTATGTGAATAAAAATACAAATACAGCCCAACCTTTTGGAAATAGTGAAAAATGACACCACTTACAAGTATGGCCTGATTTAGATGTGTGCTTGGGGGTGGGGAGTTTGCCCCTTTAAAGATCCTTTACTATTGTTTTAGGGGCTGGAGAGATGGTTCAATGGTTAAGAACATTTGCTTTTCTTCTAGAGGACCTGAGTTCTATTATGGGTCTGTGTCAGGTGGCTGAAAACTACCTGTATCTCCAGTTCCAGGAAATCTGACACCCCCTTCAAGCATGGATTCGCAGGCATAAATACACACACATACACACACATTTTTTAAAATTTTTTAGTAATATTCTACCAAATTTAAAGGCATAATTTATATTTCATAATAACTCATAATTAGATTTTTTAAGTTTTTTAAAGGAAATCTCTTTTTTATGATTTATTTATTTATTTTATATGAGTACACTGTAGCTGCCTTCAGACACGCCAGAAGAGGGTGTCAGATTTCATTACAGATGGTTGTGAGCCACCATGTGGTTGCTGGGAATTGAACTCTCAACCTCTGGAAGAGCACTGACTGCTCTTAACCGCTGAGCCATCTCTCCAGCCCCAGATTTTTTAAGTTTTATCACATTTGTTTATTTAGTGCATGTATGTATGTATGTGTATGAGCTCATGCATGCCATATGGACTCAGTTCTCTCCTTCCACCCTTAGTCTTGGTGATTAAACTCAGATCATCTGACTGGTCATCGAATCCTTTTATCTGCTGAGCTGTATCACCAGACTCCTGGAAGAGGTTTTGTTGTTGTTGTTGTTGTTGTTGTTGTTTTTAAAGACTTATTTATTATGTGTAAGTACACTGTAGCTGTCTTCAGACACACCAGAAGAGGGCATCCGATCGCATTACAGATGGTTGTGAGCCACCATGTGGTTGCTGGGATTTGAACTCAGGACCTCTGGAACAGGAGTCAGTGCTCTTAACCACTGAGCCATCTCTCCAGTCCCCCTGGAAGAGTTTTATAGAGTGAAATTCTGGTTTCTGTTTTTAATGTTTCTTTCATTTGTGTCATAAATATCTATGACATAAGATTTACTATTTTGAGCATTCTTAAGGTACCTTCACAAGATTATGTAACCATCACTCCGATTTCATTACTCCGGAGAGAAATCCTGTAACCTATTAGGCAATAAGTCCCCTCCCTTCCTTCCTCTAGCTCTCTGACTACAGTTCTACTTTGGCTTTGCCTGTTTGGGTGCCTCATATAAATAGAATCATGCGGTCATTGTTATTTTATATATGACTTTTATTACCTTCATATTTTAAGCTAATCAATATTGACAGTAGAATGTTTCAGAACTTTGTTTTGCTTGCTTGTATCAGGATCTCACTGTCTCTAGCAGACTGGCCTCAAACTCAGTACATGACCCAGAGTGGCCTCACATTCACAATCCTCCTGTCTTAGCTCCCAGAGTACTGGGATTATGACCTATGGCACCATGCCCATCTACTTTATTCCCATTTTGTGGGTAAGGCAGGAGTTATAGTATTGGAGATTGAACCCAGGGCCTTACATATGCTAGGCAAACCCCCCACCACTGAGCTATATCCCAGCCCCACCTCATTCATTTTGCTGGCTGAGTAATGTTTTTGTTCTGTATGTTTCATTTTTTACCTTGTTCCTCTGTTGATGCTGCAGTTGGCTTTAATCTACCCTGGCTACTGTGAACAAGGACTCGATAAACTTAAGACGCACAAGTACCTATTGGCATACAGGTGTCTAATTCTTCTAAGTATGTTCTTGTGAATGTAACTGTTGAATCACACTGATAGTGTTTAAATCTCTGAATAGGCTAGTCATGGTAGTACATGACTTTAGTCCCAGGAGAAGCAGGTGGACCTAGCCTGGTCATCATAGCAATTTCTAGGCCAGCAATGGCTACATAGTGAGACCCTGTCTCAAAAAACAAATAATAATAATAATAATAATAATAATAATAATAATAAACAAATAAATAAAATTCTATATTCCCACCAGCAATGTGCTGTGGGCCCTGCTTGTTCTACATCCTCATCAATGCTCACAACTTTACATTTTAGAACTCTACCCTTGCTGGGCGGTGGTAGTGCACGCCTTTAATCCCAGCACTCGGGAGGCAGAGGCAGGCAGATTTCTGAATTCGAGGCCAGCCTGGGCTACAGAGTGAGTTCCAGGACAGCCAAGGCGATCCAGAAAAACCCTGCTTCGGAAAAAAAAAAAAAGAAGAAGAACTCTACCTGTATTAGTCAGGGTTCTTTAGAGTCACAGAAGTTATGATAGTCTCTATGTAGTAAAGAAATTTATGGGCTGGCGAGATAGCTCAGCGGGTAAGAGCACTGACTACTCTTCCAAAGGTCCTGAGTTCAAATCCCAGCAACCACATGGTGGCTCACAACCACCCATAATGAGATCGGTTGCCCTCTTCTGGTGTGTCTGAAGACAGCTACAGTGAATTACGCCAGAGCGAACGGGGCCGACAGAAAGTCCTGAGTTCGATTCCCAGCAGCCACACACATGGCCATCTGTACAGTTACAGTGTACTCATACACATAAAATAAAATAAAATAAATCTTTTAAAAAAAAAAAGAAATTTATTGTAGACTCACAGTCTGTAGTCTTAACTCCGAACAATCAACTCTCAACAATGGTTGGCAGCAGCTGTGAATGGAAGTCCGAGGATCCAGCAGTTGCTCAGTCCCACAAGGCAAGCAATTGAAAAAGAGCGAGCTTTCCTTCTTCCTTATATAGGTCTCCAGCAAAAGGTGTGGCCCAGGTTAAAGGTGTTACCACACCCTTAACCCCAGGTGACCCCGATTGAATTTTTTAGATCTTCCAGTCTTAATCTTCTAGGATTCATAGCCACTATGCCACCACACCCTTAATTCCAGATGATCTTGAACTCATAGATCTTTCTATCTTAATCCTCTGGGATTCGTAGCCACTATACCTCAAGATCTCCATGCCAAGATTTAGGTCGGAAACTTGTTATCTCTCAGCCTCCAGATTAGGGCCAGGTGAGCCTTCTAATTCTGGATTGTAGTTCATTTCAGATATAGTCAAGTTGACAACCAGGAATAGCCACTACACTACCCATCCTAGTTGGTATGAAGTGATACTCTATTTTGGGCTTGATTTGCATTTTCCTAAAAACTAGTGCTGGATGGCTAAGAATGAGTAGTCATCTTTGCTGCATTCAATATGCCAATCACGTTACTATTTCCTGCTAGTCCTCCAGTAGTGTATGTGGAAGTCTTTATTGAATGTTATTGTCTTTTTTGTTTGTTCTTTTGGGTTTTTTTGTTTTGTTTTGTTTGTTTGTTTGTTTTTCGAGACAGGCTTTCTCGAATATAGCCCTGGCTGTCCTGGAACTCACTCTGTAGCCCAGGTTGGCCTCAAACTCAGAAATCTGCCTGCCTCTGCCTCCCGAGTGCTGGGATTAAAGGCGTGGACCACCACTGCCCGGCGAATTGTTATTGTCTTAGTAGTCAGTGTAGTTCCATTATTCTAGGACAGTGCGTTGACTGGATTGTATCCCCTCAGTTTATAATTATAGAAGTTTGGACCTTCTTCTTCCAAGTACATTTTAAAATCAATTGACCATAATAAGTTTCAAGCCAGCCAAACAAAGATGGTAAAGGGAAGAAAGAGCAAACCTACTTAATTGAGTGCTTTAATGTATGTTAAGTAACCTTCCAGGAAACCTTGTGAATTAGTAGTCATTATATGCACACTGCAAGTCAAAGAACTGTGGCTCAAGGAAGTTAAACACAAACAATATATGCAACTATTTTCAGGAAATTTTAATTAAGAAGTACATTAATTAGGTAATGCTCAAAATGAGTGCATTTTAAGTGACACCAAAACTTCATGGTATTATTATTTCTAAGGCTACTGAAGAGAATTACTCATAGAGGCTGTGGTAAATATATTGGGAAAGTAAAGAATATCTCTATAAACTTTTTCTGGTATTGATAGGCAACTGGTTATTAAACTTTTAAAAAGAGGATGTGCCAGGTGTACTGGTACAAGTCTTTAATCTCAGCACTCAGGAGTCAGAGGAAAGTGGATCTCTATCAGCTTGGTCTGCATAGAGAGTTCTAGGACAGCCAGAGCTACATAATAGAGACCCTGTCTCAGACGGTCGGACAGACAGACAGGCAGACAGAGTTAGTTTTCTGTCTTAGGGGTAAGGATTAACATTGCTGTGATACAATGCCATAACTAAAAGCAACTTGAAGAGGAGGAAAGGGTTTATCTCACTCACAGTTCGGTATAACAGTTCATCATCCAAAGCAGTGAGGGCAGGAACCTGGAGGCAGGAGCTGATGCAGAGGTGAAAGAAGAGTACTACATACTGGCTTGCACACCCTGGCCTGCTCAGTCTGCTTTCTTATAGACCCCAGGACCACCAACCTAGTGGTGGTACCACCCACAATGAACTGGGTTCTCCCCCATCAGTCACTAATTAAGAAAATGCACTACAGGCTTGCCTACAAGCCAGTCTTATGGAAGCATTTTCTTAATTGTGTTTCCCTCCTCTTAAATAACTTTAGCTTGTGCCACTTTAACAGAAAACTAGCCAGCATATTTTCATAAACAGTGCCTGCACGTTTTCCTGTAACACCTAAGAGTGGCACCCTATCCTTTAAATTAGTTTTAGATATCTGGAGACTGTTTTATTTATCTATAAAGGTGAAGCTGGGGGTCAAACCTGGTGCCTTATACATATTAGGCACAGATTAGATAAATGATAGATAGATAGATAGATAGATAGATAGATAGATAGATAGATAGATAGAATTATGTATTAATGCATACATGAATAGATGCTTAGGCATTGTAAATATATGGTGATCTGCTAATAGGAATTCCTTAACATTAAATTTCTATTTACTTCAGCTCCTTATCCTAATCATGACTTTTTTCAGGCACTTTAAATCCCTCAGGGAACAACATAGGATATGAATGAGTGAGCAGCCAGGCCTCTATGGTTAAAGTACCCCTTCTATCTGTCTCTTCAGGAAATTACTACAGTCAAGGTGAGATTCGAAAGAAAGAACTTCTGCAGAGCTGTGCCGTTTTGGGGATTCCACCTTCCCGGGTAATGATTATTGACAAGAGGTAATTTGTCCTTTAATAATGTAGAATAAATAATAAATAATTGGTAATAAATATACATTGGTACATTGAAAAGACACAAAACCTAATGTCAGGATAACTCGATCTTACATCAGAAAAATTATTTTACTTTTGTTGTTGTTTGGTTGGTTCTTCAACCTGGTCTTGGATACCCTGTGTAACTAAGGGTGATTTTGAACTTCTGATCCACCAGCCTCCTACCTCCACAATAGCTG
Organism: Mastomys coucha; assembly: GCF_008632895.1. Taxonomy (NCBI): domain Eukaryota; kingdom Metazoa; phylum Chordata; class Mammalia; order Rodentia; family Muridae; genus Mastomys; species Mastomys coucha. The sequence continues at coordinate 57,657,912 of NW_022196911.1, forward strand.
GGCTTGCAGGTGTGCACTATATTTGGATCAAACCCAAAACTTCCCACATGCTGTAAGCACTAATTAACCCAGCCGCATCTCCAGCCTCTAGGACCTTCTTGTAAGCTTCCTTCCCCAGGCCTGGAAGCAGCACTTTCTCTGAGGCTTGGCTTTTCTTGGCAAGGAAAGTGTACAGAGACTCAAACCTGCGTAGCTCTAGTATTCATGTTTACAGTGTCACTGTTTCTCATTGTTACCTGACCTCGGCAATGGAAAAGGCTAGGACAGCTATTAAAGAGTTGAAAGGGGCTGGTGAGATGGCTCAGCGGGTAAAAGCACCGACTGCTCTTCAGAAGGTCCTGAGTTCAAATCCCAGCAACCACATGGTGGCTCACAACCACCCGTAATGAGATCTGATGCCCTCTTCTGGTGCGTCTGAAGACAGCTACAGTGTACTTACATATAATAAATAAATAAACCTTTAAAAAAAATAAATAAAAGAGTTGAAAGACTCAGAAATTTATACTGATGGTTATAATAAAACACTACTATTTCAGGGGTTTTATTTAAAATCCTTGATTTTTACAATTAATTTTTTTCTCCTATGCTGATCATCTTGCTTCCAACAACAAAAACATAATTACTCATTTTATTTTCTAATATTGTTAAGAAGTTTATGCCAGATGGTGGTGGTGCACGCCTTTAATCCCAGCACTTGGGAGGCAGAGACAGGTGGATTTCTGAGTTCGAGGCCAGCCTGGTCTACAGAGTGAGTTCCAGGACAGCCAGGGCTAAACAGAGAAACCCTGTCTCGAAAAACCAAAAAAAAAAAAAGAAAAAAAAAAGTTTATAAAAAATGAGTGGGATTTTGCTATTTTGCTATTTACATACAAGATGTGAGATGAAAATGAAGGCTAATCCAGGCAAGGTTGCACATAACCTTAGGCCCAACATTTGGAAGGCAGAAGCAGACAGGTCTTTGAATTTGAGGCAAGCTTGTCCACCTAACAGTTCCAGGAATACATGGAGAGTGATGGTTTGTATATGCTTATCTCAGGGAGTGGCACTATTAGAAGGTGTGGCCCCGTTGGAGGAAGTGTGTCACTGTGGGGATGGCTTGGAGATCTTCCTCCTAGATGCCTGAGGATGCCCAGTCTGTTCTTGGCTTCCTTTTGGATAAACATGTAGAACCCTCAGCTCCTCCTGCACCATGCCTGACTGCATGCTACCATCCTTCTACCCTGATGATAATGGACTGAACCTTTGAACCTATAAGCCCGCCCTGATTAAATGTGTCATTTATAAGACTTGCCTTTATCATAGTGTCTATGTACAGCAGTAAAACCCTAACTAAGACATATATGTATATATAATATGCATACATATATTTGTATATATAAATATTTTTATATATGTTTGTATGCATATAAATATATAATGTTTATATGTATACACATATATAAATGTTTGGTTGGTTGGTTTCTCTATATAGCCCTGGCTGTCCTAGAACTTTATAGACCAGGCTGGCCTCCAACTTTGAGATCCATCTGCCTGTGCCTCCTAGATGCTGGGATTAAAGGTATGCACTACCACTGCACAGCTCAAAGTGACATATATTAACAACGGGAACCTCATGGAAAGTATGCAAGAATTCAGTACATAGAAAAATGTGTGTGAGGAAGTCTAAGGAGATAGCTGACTAATAGCACTTGCTATGTAAGCATAAGGCTCTGAGTATAGACCCTCAACATAATAAAAGTCAAGCTAGTTGCATACACATCTAGAATAAGATGAAAGATAGAGACAGGAGAATCCCCAAGAGTGGCAGGCCAGGTACAGACCCTGTCTTAGGATGGGAAGTGAGCACTGTTCCCAAAGTCGCCCTCTGAAAATGTTCTCTGACTTACATCTGTGTGGCATCACACACACCCATGCAAAAACACTTGCTAAAAAATGAAAAGAACTTTAAAATTTAAATGCCACATATATCTTTCTATGTAAATATACTTGTTGCTGCTTACTTATTCAAGTTTTATAAAATTGGGCAATGGGTCCATGAGTGTCACAAAATTTCGGGCTTAAGAACTTGCACTGTACCAGTTGGCTTTGTGAATTTCACAGTTTGGGAGCTTAAAGCTCTCTGTGCCTCACCAGTTTGCACACACACTAGGGTTTGTGCTCACTTTTGAAATAAGTTCTCACTGTCTAACCCTGACTGTCTGAGAACTTGACCAGCGGGGCCTTGAAATCACAGAGATATGCCTCCTTTCTCTGACTCCCTGGTTCCAGGTTAAAGCGTTTGCCACCACACCCAATTCCTAAGTAGTAATTTTTAAATGTTTCTTAAGATATTTTGCCTCGGGCTGGAGAGATGCCTCAGCAATTAAGGAGCACTGACTGCTCTTCCGGAGGTCCTGAGTTCAAATCCTAGCAACCAACCACATGGTGGCTCACGACCATCTGTAATGAGATCTGACACCCTCTTCTGGTGTATCTGAAAACAGCTACAGTGTACTTACATATAATAAATAAATAAATCTTTAATATACATACATATACATGTATGTATATATGTTATACACATATATATTTTGCCTCTAGGGAGGCTGATATTGAAATATTGTCCATGAGTTCAAGGCCACTTTAAGGCTACAAAGGGTTGGGGGATGAAGGTACCTGCTTTAAAGGTATAAACTGGACAACCTGAGTTTAATCCTCTAGAACCATGTAGTAGAAAGAGAGAGCTGATCCCTGGGCATGGTTCTGTGACACATACATACTCATGCAAAATTAATTTTCAAGTATACTGTTGCTGTCTTCAGACACACCAGAAGAGGGCATCAGATCTCACTACAGGTGGTTGTGAGCCACCAGGTGGTTGCTAGGATTTGAACTCAGGACCTCTGGAAGAGCAGTCAGTGCTCTTAACCTCTGAGCCATTGCTCCAGCCCCCATTCTGCTGGGTTTTTTTTTTTTTTCAATTATATTTGGTGTGTGTGTGTGTGTGTGTGTGTGTGTGTGTGTGTGTGTGTGTATTTGTGTAAGTCAGAGGACAATTTGGGAGCTGTTCTCTCCTTCCATCATGTAGGTACCAAGGATGGAACTCAGATCATCAGGTTTAGTGGCAACTACCATCACCCTCTCTCTGAGCCCTGCTACATTTAGAGAACAGAGTGGTAGGCACAGGAATAGCATCTTTCCTGTAAGCTCTCTCGCTGCCTCTCGATGCTCACAGTCCAGGAGCTAACCCTAGTTTAGTGTTGGCAGGGAAACTCTAGCCAATGTCTAAGGTGAACTGGTAACTTTGTAAACGTATTTGACATCATATCTTGGCGCATACAAAGAAGCCTAGGAGGAAGACAGGAATCAAAGCACTGCCTCTTGAATAAATTCTGGATACACACATTGCAAAGGAGCAGGAAAGTAAAGACCTCTCTAGTCTGGATGCCTAGAAGGGATACATCATCCTTACCACTTGTTTATCTTTATTTTCTATATCTTTCCAACAAACTTGATCTCCATCTGTTTTGGGAGCGGGGTGGGAGCGGCTAGTTTCTTGGCCATAGAATATTAGAATCTGAATGTTACTGGATAAGAGAAGGAAGTGAGCACGCTAGACACAGGTGGGGGGGGGGATAATAGATTACAAATGAATGCTTGATCTGCTGTGTCTCATGATTTATTTCACATGCTTATGCTTATAGTTTGCATGGATGTGTGTTCTCATGTGTTGAGACACACATGTATGAGCATATTTATACACACACACATATAGAGGCCTGAGGTTGACATCATGTGCTAGAATTATGAGAGACTACTACACCCAGCTGGCATATATGCGAGTTCTGGGAATCTGAACTCTGGTCCCCACTTTTATGTGGCAAGAACAGTACCCACTGATCTGTTTCCCCAGGCCCAGTACAGCCTTTTATGTTCATATTTTTATTGACTCTCCTTTCAATATAATCTAAACTTTTTCTAGCTTTCCTACTTTGCTTTCTATTGCTGTGATTAAAATCAGTGGTACCTGCCCAGGAGTGGCATCACCCCTGGTTACTGGACTCTCCCCCGTCAATCATTAAGAAACTGCCCCAAGGATATGCTCACAGGTCTCTCTGATGGGGGCATTTTCTCAATTGAAGTTCTCTCTTCCCAGATCACCATAGCTTGCATCAAGTTGACAAAAGAAAGAAGAAAAAAAAAAAAAACCTGGCACACCAACAAAGACCACCCAGCTGCTAGTTTTCTTGCTCCAAAGCTCCAAAGCCACGTGCACATTTTCAGTTATTATTTATTCTGTCTGAGCTGCCATAACAAGATACCAGAGACAGGTAGCTTAAACAGAAATATATATTCTCCCAGTTCTTCGTACTGGAAGTAGGAAGGCTAGTGTCTGGTGAAAGTCCTCTCCTCTGCAGATGGCCATGCTCATGCCATGCCTTCACGTGGGGCAAGCAGCTGGGATCTCCAGTTCCATAAAATTAGACCCTCACCCTCGTGCACTCATTTAATCTCATTTACCTCCTAAGAATTACTCTGGGAGATAGTGCCTTAACTTACTATGAACTGAGGGAAAGCACAACTTAATCCATAGAAATATGCGAGCCTCTAGCATCCGTCTCTCATTTCCTCAGACTCTTTGGATGTGTCCCAGAGAAAACCGAAGGGGAAAGAGAAGGAGGAAGCTTTATAGAGGACCTGTAACCTGTGATGATAATGAGTTGATATAAAACCCTTATATCAGTGCCCAAAACATATGTAAAACATGATCTTACTTAATCCTGAAGGTGATCCAATTCTTTTCCATCTTACTGATAAAATATTGAGCCTGATGAGGCTGAGTCGTTGGCTCAAGGTCACTCAGCTGCAAGGCTGGTGCCCCAGCAACTGCACTGAGACCCTCAGGCTGCAGAGCGTGAGCTTCAGCTGAAGCTACTCAGTACTCAGTACCTGGCTACTTAGTACTTCCAAAGTGTGGAGTCCATACTTGGGGCTACATATTTGATTTCAAAGGCCACACCACTTAGTTTGTAGGCTTACTCCACAAGACAGCTTTTATGATCTTCCTCTGTTTTGTTGCACATTAAGAAACAAGAGCTCAGAGAAATTAAGAGTCTGAACTCACACATTTACGAAATGTCAGTGCTAGGTAAGACTCAGAGACAGAAAGGGAAATGAAATGGATCCTGACTTTCTAGAGAGAAGTAGGTCACAGCTTTGTTAGTGTCTTTGAAAGACCATCATAGGTATAACGTGCTTTGTGCGGGGTCAGCTGTTTGTTCTTGCTGCTCTAAGCCCCAGTGCTTGGTTTCAGGGATACATTTAGCCAGCTGAGCGCACACTCAAATAAACCCTTGGTGGGAAAAAATGACTTTCAAGGAAAGAGTATGGTATGCTGGCTAGGTTTTGGAACTGCTTTTTGTTTGTTTGTTTGTTTGTTTAAATTTGTTTGTTTATTTATTTTCTATATATGAGTACACTGCAGCTGTCTTCAGATATACCAGAAGGGGGCATCAGATCTCATTACAGATGGTTGTGAGCCACAGTGTGGTTGCTGGGAATTGAACTCAGGACCTCTGGAAGAGCAATCAGTGCTCTTAACTGCTGAGCCATTTCTCTAGCACCTGTTTGTTTCTTTTTTAAGACAGGGTTTCTCGGGCGGGGGGGAGGGGCGGCGCACACCTTGAATCCCAGCACTTGGGAGGCAGAGGCAGGCGGATTTCTGAGTTCAAGGCTAGCCTGGTCTACAGAGTGAGTTCCAGGACAGTCAGGGCTACACAGAGAAACCCTGTCTTTTTTGTTTGTTTGTTTGTTTGTTTGTTTTGAGACAGGGTTTCTCTGTGTAGTCCTGGCTGTCCTGGAACTCACTCTGTAGATCAGGCTGGTCTTGAACTCAGAGATCTGTCTACCTCTTTCACTTGCAAATTAGAGTTATTTGGGAAAAGGGACCACAGTTGAGGAATTGCCTCCATCAGATTGGCCTGTGGAGATTTGTGTAGGGCATTTTCTTAATTAAGTATTGATGTGGGAAGGCCAAACACACTGTGGGCCATGCCAGGGCAGGTAGTCCTGGGTATTATAGCAAGGCAGGCTGAGCAAGCCGTGGAGAGCAAGCCAGTAAGTAGCACCCCATGGCCTCTGCTTTAGGTCCTTCAGGTTGCTGCTTTGCATTTCTGGCTTTCTTCAGTGATGGACTGTAACCTGTAAGCCAAATGAAACCTTTCCCCTCGTAACATGCTTTTGCTCATGCTTGAGCATAGCAACAGATACGCAAACTAGGACAGAAGGCATAGTCTCAGCCACTAGAGAACTAAATGATGACTTTAAGGCTCCTTTAAAGGTAAAGTTTGCTAATTTAGTGAGTCATATAATAATGCATTGAGTAATGCATTAAGATACAAGTTTCAAGATGGGCCACAGTTGTGCACACCTGTAATTTCAGCACTTAGGAGGCAGAGACAAGAGGGACTTAAGTTCAAGGCCGGTTTATGCTATGATTGGAGGCTAGCCTGGGCTGCATAGGGAGACTCTGTCAAAACAAAAAGAGAGCCAGGCCTTGTAGCGAACACTTTTATTCCCGACACTCACAGAGGTAGGCAGATCTCAGTGAATTTGAGGCCAACCTGGTCTACATAGGGGGTTCAAGGACAGAACTAGATAGTAAGGCTCCGTCTCAAAAAACAAAAACAAAACAACAATGACAAAAACAAACACAGAAAAGCTGGGTGGTGGTGCACACCTTTGGTCCCAGCACTTGGGAGGCAGAGGTAAAAAGATCTCTAAGTTCGAGGCCAGCCTGGTCTACAGAGTGAGTTCCAGGACAGCCAAGTCTACACAGAGACACCTGTCTTAAAAAAAAAAGAAAAGAAAAGAAAAAGAAAAAAGAAAAAGCATAGGAAATAAAAAACAGTTTCACAAATGTAAGTAAAGCACTGTGCAACAATTCGGAAAAAAAAGAAAAACAATTTAAAGTATAGAATATGAAAGTAGGCATGGATGGCAACATCACCATGAGCACATTGGTCAGCCTTCACTGAGCATGTGTGAGTCAACTGAGCCCTAAGGCCTCAGCATTTTCCTCCATTGAAACGTGAATCCTTAGCCTGCCTGCTGTCATAAGCCTTGTAGGAAATTCTAAAGGAGTGTCTGGTGTTTTGTGCCTGTTTCCTTCCTTGTTGGCTTGTTTTGTTTGTGGTGCTGGGGATGGAACCCAGGGCCTCATGCAGTCTGGGCTCTGCCAGAGTTATAGCCTCAGCCCCGAAAGTGCCTTTCTGAGTCTCCTTATTTTCCCACTCTGTCCATTAGCCTACTACATAACTCTAAGGGTTCAGCACATGAAAACATCCCACTCCTTCCCTTCCCGGTGCTCATCTTAACAGCAGCATGGCGTTAGAAAGCCTGTGGCTTGAATAACTTAGCTGAGCAAGGAAATAGGATCTTCTGTCCACAATCGGGCTGGCTTGCTAGCACTTCCTGGGATTCTTTTCCAATAATTCCATACAGATCATATACTGGCAGAGAATGCAGGAGGCAGAGCATAGAACCATTGGACTGTTTGCTATATACCTCCACCCCTGCTCCTCCTGTCCCAGAACCTTCCTCCTTCAGTTGGAAACCAAAAGAGAGGGTATTTGAGGCCAAAGTGGTTTTGACCTAGCACCCCCTCTCACATGTGCGAGATTAAAATAAAACCTGTAGTCCTTTCCTCCAAATTCTCAGAGGGCCTGGGCTGAGGTTCAAAGACATAGTTTCAGCAGTGCTGGCAAGACTGGGCTCTCAGCTGCCAAGAGGATGCAAAGGACAAGAATGTTTCCTAGAAAAGAAACCAGCAAAGGAGACCACAGTGGGTTGTCTGAGAGAAAGCCATGATGTGAACACTCAAGCTGCTGTCCTAGATCTTTCCACTCAGATTCTTCTGAGAACTAACGAGAGGCTGGGCTTCCACATAACATGATTAGAGGAGTCAGTACCAAAGGAGTGAGGCCAGTCCAGGGAGGGACCCACTTAAGAAAGTGTGTCCTGGCCGGGCGGTGGTGGGCACGCCTTTAATCCCAGCACTTGGGAGGCAGAGGCAGGCGGATTTCTGAGTTTAAGGCCAGCCTGGTCTACAGAATGAGTTCCAGGACAGCCAGGGCTACACAGAGAAACCCTGTCGAAAGAAAGAAAGAAAGAAAGAAAGAAAGAAAGAAAGAAAGAAAGAAAGAAAGAAAGAAAGAAAGGAAGGAAGAAAGGGAGGTTCCCTTTAGTCTGCTGTGTTAGTTACTTTTCTCCATCAGAGGCAACCTGAGGAAGGAAGGGGTTGGTTTGCTTGTTTGTTTGGGGTTTTACTTTCTTTTACTTACATTTCCAAGAGGATGCAATCTCTCAGGTCAGGGAAGGCAGTAGGAACAGGAAGTAGCTGGGCACATTTCATCTGCAGCCAGGAAGCCCTGCATATGCTCAGCTTGCCCTGACCCCTTCTCAGACTGGGGTTCTAGCCCATGGAATGGCGCCACCCAAATTTAGGATAGCTCAGTTAAGCTAATCTAGATAATCTCTCACAGATATAGGCAGGGATCTATATGCGTAGTGATTCTAAATCCCATCAAATTGATAATTGTGGAACTGGCAAGATAGCTCAGTGAGTAAAGGTATTGATGCCAAGTATAAGGACCAAAGTTCATGTCCCAGAACCCAGGTGGTAGAAAGAAGAACTCTGGCAAGTTGCCCTTGACCTCCACACACGAAACAAACATAGAAACAAATAAATGTGGGGGTGGGGATTTTAAGATGAACTATACCATGTTCTTAATTGTACTTAATTTTAAATTACATGAAGTTTTTAGGTGAGAAGACACATGTGGATACCAGAGGACAACTTTTGGGAGTTGCCTGTCTCCTTTCGCTGGGTAGGTCTTGCAGGTTGAACTCAGGTCATCAGGCTTGGCAGCAAATGCTTTTACACAATGATCCATCTGCCCAGCCTCCGTTTGTTTTTTTCTGAGACAGAGCTCACTCTGTAGGCCTAGCTGACATGGAACTTGCTATGAGACCTGTCTTTGCAGTGTCCTCTTACCCTTGCAGGTGTATGTCACCAAACCCAGACTGATGCTACAGATTGGAAGGTTAGAGAAAGTTTTCAAATATTATAAAAGTAAGATTTGAAGTGATATTGTATATTATGGCATTCATTAAAGTAATGTGTAAAATAGCAAATAGTTGCCAAATGTCTCTCAGAAGGCCATTAATAAATCTTTGTGGCAGTTTGAATAAGAATGGTTCACATGGGCTTATAAATTTAAATGTTAGTTACCAACAAGTGGCACTATTTGAAAAGACTAGGATTAGGTGGTGTGGCCTTGATGGAGGAAGTGTATCACTGAAGATGCCAAGCCAGGCTCAGTGTTCGTTCTCTCTTTCTCTCTCTCTCCCTCTCCCTCTCCCTTTTCCTCTCTCTCTCTCTCCCTCTCCCTCTCCCTTTTCCTCTCTCTCTCTCTCCCTCTCCCTCTCCATCTCTCCCTCTCCCTCTCCCTCCTCCCTCTCTCCCTCTCTCTCTCCCCCTCTCCCTTTCCCTTTCTCTCCCCCCTCTCCCCCTCCCCCCTCTCCCTCTCTCTCTCTCTCTTTTTTACAGCTTTCTATATTTTTCATATTTTGTTTTGTTTTGTTTTGTTTGAGACAGGGTTTCTCTGTGTAGCCCTGGCTGTCCGGGAACTCACTCTGTAGACCAGGCTGGCCATGAACTCAGAAATCCACCTGCCTCTGCCTCCAAAGTGCTGGGACTAAAGGTGTGTGCCACCACCGCCCAGCTATTTTTCATAGGTTAAATAATTTGCACTCGGTATAGAAAATTGGATTAGATAAGAGCACTGACTGCTCTTCCAGAGGTCCTGAGTTCAAATCCCAGCAACCACATGGTGGCTCACAACCATCTGTAATGGGATCAGATACCCTCTTCTAGTATGTCTGAAGACAGCTACAGTGTACTTATATACATAAAATAAATAAAGAAATCTTTAAAAAAAAAAAAAAGAAGAAAATTGAATTAGACTTGCTTTATATCATTATCAAATGTCTGTTATTTTTTTTTCTTGTTAGAAATGAAGAGTCAGGGGGCTGGAGAGATGGCTCAGCAGGTAAGAGCACTGACTGCTCTTCCAAAGGTCTTGAGTTCAAATCCCAGCAACCACATGGTGGCTCACAACCACCTGTAATGAGATCTGACACCCTCTTCTGATAAGTCTGAAGACAGCTACAGTGGGCTGGATCGAGCGGGGTGGCAGAGGTCCTGAGTTCAATTCCCAGCAGCCACATACATGATGGCTCATGGCCATCTATACAGCTACAGTGTACGCATACACATACAATAAATAAAATAAATCTTTAAAAAAAAGAAAAAAAAAGAAATGAAGAGTCAAGGCCAGAGAGATGGCTCAGTGGTTGGTAGCATTGGCTAATCTTCCAGAGGACCTAGGTTCTAGTCCCAGCCCCTGCCTGGCATCTCACAACCATCCATAACTCCAGTCCTAGCAGAGCCAGATGAGAGCATGTGGTCTCCTCAGACATTATATACATGTAGTAGACAGACATATGAACATGCCAAACATCCAAGTGTAAGGACACATAAACTAAAAATAAAAGTGTGCGTGTATGTTTTGTAGGATATTTAATCATACTGTGAACCCCAAGACTGTGTTATTTACTGGAAAAATCTATTTTTAGTTGTAGGGCCCAGCCTTAGCATATACCTTTAATCCAAGAGCTTTCTGCCTTTCTACTTGAATATTGTAAACAGGATTGAATAAAGTCAACCATACATAGGTCAAGAGGCAGAATAAGCAACCAATTAACAGGAAGTGAATATGGGATTATTAAGAAAAAAACATAGAGAATAAGAAGGAGTCAGAAGGACAGATAGAAAGTATGCACAGGAAGCAGAAGAGAAGGATATTGAGTTTGAAGATTTGAAGAGTCTGGTTTGAGAAAAAGAAGGTGGGCACTGCTTTCTGGGTCTCCAGCTGAAGAAGGTCTGCGAGTGTTCTCTCTGTCTCTCTGAGGTAGCAGGCTTTCACCCCAGCTTCTAGCTCCCAAGTCTTCATTGGTAAAATGGAACAATTGAGATTTTGTTAAAAAAAAAAAATTGTGGATGTGTGGATGTGTGTGTGTGTGTGTATGAGAGAGAGAGAGAGAGAGAGAGAAAGAGAGAGAGAGAGAGAGAGAGAGAGAGAGAACAAGCTGAGCACCTCCTATCACTAGAAGGACAGCAGGAAAATTAGGTGTTCAAGGTCAGCCTCTGCTACTTAGCAGTTTTGAAGCCAACTTGGGTTTTATAAGATAGTGTTTTAAAACAAACAAAAACAAGTTCAGGCATGATGATAGGAGGCTGTAGTCCCAGGTATTTAGAAGACTGAGGCAGGAGAATTACAAGTTCAAGGCCTGCCTGGGCTACACAATGAGTTCAGATTCATACTAAGCAACTTAGTAAGGCCCTGTCTGGAGATAAAACATTAAAAAGGAAGTCTGGGATACAGCTTAGATTTAGAACACTTGCCTAACTCTCATGAAACTCTGGGTTTAATCCCAGTTAATGGTCTTCACTCCCAATATCCACCAACCACAAAGAGTGAGTTACATGCCTAAAATCCCAACACTATGCCAGAAGCTGAAGAGGAAGGATCTCAAGTTCAAGACCAACCTACGCTACTTAGTTATGGTTTCTATGTCTGTGATTAAACACTGTCACCAATAGCAACTTGATGAGGAGAGGGCTTGTTGCAGGAAATCTAGAGTAGAAACTGAAGCAAACACCAAAGAAGAGTACTGCTTACAGCTTGCCCTCCATGGCTTTCCTTCTTTCCTTCCTCCTTTTCTTCTTTTCTTTTGTTTTTTTGTGACAGTTTCATTGTGTAGCCCTTGGTTGTCCTGGAACTCCCTGTGTAGACCAAGTTGGCCCCAAACTCAGAAATCCACCTGCTTCTGCTTCCCGAGTGCTGGGATTAAAAGTGAGCACCACCACCACCCAGCTCATCATTGCTTCCTTATGCAAGTTAGGACCACTTGCCCCAAGCCAGTAGGACGCACAATGGGCTGGGCCCTCCCACATCAATCAATAATAAAATGCTCAACAGACTTTCCTATAGGTCAGTCTTATGGAGGCATTTTCTCAAATGAGAGTCTCTCTCCCCAAAAGATTCTAACTAATGTCACACTAACCAAAAAGTAACCAGGACAGTAAATAGTAAGTAAATAGTGAGTTCATTGAAAATTCTACCTCAAAAGAAGAAAAGAGGTTAGACATGGCTCAGCAGTTGAGTACTTTGCTGCTCTTGCAGAGGATGTGGATTAAGGTTCCCAGCCCACAAGGCAGCTTACAGCTATCTGTAACTCCAGGTCCCAGGGCCTATGGTCTTGTCTAGCTAAGGGAGGCATTAGATACATACCCGGTGCACTTATATATAATAAAACTGAAATTTTCTTATTTTATTTTTTTTTATTTTTTTATTTATTTACTTTTTTGTTTTGGTTTTTCGAGACCAGGTTTCTCTGTGTAGACCAGGCTGGCCTTGAACTCAGAAATCCTCCTGCCTCTGCCTCCCAAATGCTGGGATTAAAGGCGTGTACCAATTACTGTCCGGCCCACAGTGTAACTCTTTACAAAGAACATATGACTTCTTCCATAAAGATGGGTACTGTTGACTCAGAAACAATGCTTAAAATATGAGTCTAGGGTTAATGTCTAAGGTGAACATAATTCCTGTAGGAGTCAGGACTGGCCTGGCCCTAAGATATATAAATGTTACTTAGGCTGTTGCAAGTGCAAGTGACATCTCACATAAAGATGGGTTATATTGACTGAAAGGCGATGCTTAAGATTTAGGTAGGGTGGAATCTAGAATAAACAAATGTAATATTCTGGGGGATAGAGCTGAAGCCTGGCTCTACAGATGGCAAAGGGTCAGCAGGTTGTAAACCACATCCTTTCCCAGTGTTCTGGGAGGAAGGAGGTAACCCTCTTCTTCCTTTGAAGAGATAAGCCCAAGTACTTTAACTCTCCTGGCTTCTCCCGTGCTTATCTCTGTGCACAAGGACCACTTATTCTGTAGTGCCCAGTGGCTAACAGCATTTAGTGTACAAGCATGAAAACCTGAATTGGAATTCCCAGCACAAAAACCAAAAAACATGTGCCCATAACCCCTAGTTTTGGGACAGAGGGGTGAGGACAGATTATGGTACTTGCTGGTCCCCAGCCCAGCCAAAGCATGCTCAACTCTAGGTTCAGTGAGTGACCTTTTCTCAAGGAAATAGAAGACATTGGATGGCTTCTGCTGGCCTCTGCATGTGCAAGGCAAATAAACCTGCACACAGACATGTACATACACAGACACCACACACAGAGAGAAAAATATATCCAGAATAAGTAGAATGAAATGCCTTGGGAGTCCAGTTAGCGAGCTATTGTTATTGTTGCTATTTTGACCTGTGTTCCAGATTAGCAAATCAACTTCTTTTCTGTACATACCTGAACAACTTCCCAGTGACCTTCCACAGATCCCCACAGTGGTTAGCTTTGCTGGTATTTATGACACACTCTTTTCTAGAATGATTTTTGTCACTAGACACTGGTAACTGGGTCTTAGACACTGAAGCCTCCAAAGATGTTAGAAATAAAGACTGCTTCTTATTTTTAAAAAGAAAATGGGGAAAGGGTTCTCTCAGTTGTTTGTTCTTTACCCTATGCTAAATTAATCAAAGTACAATTTGTCTTTTATCATGATTGACCACTTCTCAATTCATGGCTTTTATTCATCACTGTCTTTACAGAGAAATCACTGACTGAAATAGGTTTTTTTTTGTTTTTTGTTTTGGTTTTTTTTTTTGTTTGTTTTTCGAGACAAGATTTCTCTGTGGTAGACCAGGCTGGCCTCGAACTCAGAAATCCACCTGCCTCTGTCTCCCAAGTGCTGGGATTAAAGGCATGCACTACCACCGCCTGGCTCCGAAATCGTTTTTTGAAGAGTGGAAAATGCAGTGTGTGCACACACACATACAGGCCAGAAAAGGCATCAGATTTCCTAGGATCTAAACGCCAGTCCCTGTGCTTGTGTGGTAAGCACTCTTAACTATGGAGCCATCTCCCCAACCCTTTGGATGCTAAATTTTTTTTATATTTAAGAATATCTATAGCTGGGCAGTGGTGGTGCATACCTTTAATCCCAGCACTTGGGAGACAGAGGCAGGCGGATTTCTGAGTTCAAAGCCAGCCTGGTCTACAGAGTGAGAGTTCCAGGACAGCCAGGGCTATACAGAGAACCCTGTCTCAAAAAAACAAAAAAAAAAAAAAAAAAAAAAAAGAATATCTATATGGGCTGGAGCTATGTATGGCCCCATAGGTAAGAGCTCTTGTTGCTCTTGCAAAGGACCCAGGTTGGAATCTTAGTATCTACATAGTGGCTCACAACTGTCTGTAACTCAGGTTCTAGGAAATCTAGTGCCTTCTTCTGATTTATCAAGCACTGCATACACAAGGTAAACATGCATATATTCAGCATATCACTCATAACACAGAAAATAGATATTTAATTAATAAAAATATCTGTAGTCTCACATGGTGGCACATGCCTGTGATTCCAGCAAAAGTGCTAGAGGTAGAGACAGAAAGATCAGAGCTCGAAATCATCTTCAGATATAGGTAGCAGGCTGAAGGCCAGCCTGGACTGTGAGACCCTTTCTAAGAGAGAGAAATGAGCAGGGCAGTGGTGGCGCACACCTTTAATCCCAGCACTTGGGAGGCAGAGGCAGGTGGATTTCTGAGTTCATGGCCAGCCTGGTCTACAGAGTGAATTCCAGGACAGCCAGGGCTACACAGAAAAACCCTGTCTCAATAAAAAAAATATATATATATTACTCTCGGATTAAAAAAAAAAAACAAAAACAAAAAAAATATGTTACTCTCGGAACTATTTACTGTCTCTAGATCTCATAGCTTCACAATCAGAGATCACCAGGTGCTTCTGGGGCTGGTGAAGCTCCATGTCCAGTTGAATGTCTAAGATATGCTGCTCTTCCTCATCCTCAGCAGACATGCCTCTTCCCATGGTTAAGTTTTTTATCAAAGTTGTTGCTGCTTAATTCTTACTGCATTGTTGTCCTCGAGGAAGCTTGAGGGAAAAGAGTGAAGTATCACAAGTAGTGAGAGGAGTATTTAAGACAGGCTCTCTGAGTGTCCAGACTGGTTTCCAGTATATTAATGTAACGAAGATGACCTTGAACTTGTAATCTTCCTGCC
The DNA here is from genome assembly GCF_008632895.1 of Mastomys coucha. Taxonomy (NCBI): domain Eukaryota; kingdom Metazoa; phylum Chordata; class Mammalia; order Rodentia; family Muridae; genus Mastomys; species Mastomys coucha. The sequence goes on from NW_022196911.1 coordinate 57,673,153, forward strand.
CCTACCACCTAAGTGCTAGGATTACAGGTGTGTGGCACCATGCCCAGTTATGGGGCTGGGTTGGAAGCCAGGACTTAATGCTAGGCAAGCCCTCTACCAACTGAGCTACAGAAGTCCTTCCTTTCTTTTTTTTTTTTATGTGTATGAGTACACTGTAGCTGTACAGATGGCCGTGAGCCATCATGTGTGTGGCTGCTAGAAATTGAATTCAAGGACCTCTGCCAGCCCTGCTTGCTCCGGCATAATTCACTGTAGCTGTCTTCAGATGTACCAGAAGAGGGCATCAGATCTCATTGCGGGTGGTTGTGAGCCACCATGTGGTTGCTGGGATCCGAACTCAGGACCTTCAGAAGAGCAGTCAGTGCTTTTACTCGCTGAGCCATCTCGCCAGCCCCCTTCCTTTCATTATATTGTGGTACCTACTAGCAGATGAAAGGACAGAAGTAAAGAATGTGCAGAAAATACAGTACACCATAAAGTGGTGTGCTCCAAGACTTAAGAAATACGAGATCTTGTTGTGGTGCCACAGTGGACCGCTGTGTCTTATTTGGCAAATAATTTCTCCTCTCTAGGTTTCTCTTTTCTCACATATAAAATGAAATAAGATGATGGTTTTACCTATGATCTCAGAAGACTCTTCTTCAGGATGGAGGAGAATACAACAAAAAAACTCTTAAGGGAAGATAGAAGAGTAAATCGTAACCTTTGCTTTGGCATTGTTCTCACACTTTGTTTCAAAATATGTATTACAACCTGGGAAGGGTTTACTCATTTTTTTCATGAGGTGACTGTTGATGTTGCACCTACAAAGATGTTGAGTATTACCCCATGTAAACTTAAGTATCATAACCTCCTCTCGGGACTCATCTCCTGAACAAACTATTATTTGTGAACTTTTTATAAATGACATAGGTTAATGACTAACTGCTCAATTAACAGTACACTTTTCCTCAAAATTCCTAAAGGTCTACAAGTGTAATTCAGTGTAGCATGAATGTTTTGAACATGTGAGAGTATGGGCTTGATCCTTAGCAACACTCAGAGAGAGAGAGAGACAGAGACAGAGAGAAAGAGAGTGAGAGAGAAAGAGAGAGAGGGAGAGGCGGGGAGGTTCCTTAGTAGCTTCTAAAGACATTATAGGATATGTATGATTTCTTTCCTTAAAAAGATTTTGTTGCCAGGCAGTGGTGGCACATGCCTTTAATCCCAGCACTTGAGAGGCAGAGGCAGGCAGATTTCTGATTTCGAGGCCAGCCTGGTCTACAGAGTAAGTTCCAAGACAGCCAGGACTATCCAGAGAAACCCTGTCTGGAAAAACAAATAAACAAACAAAAAAGATTTTATCAGCCTAGCACCCAAGAGGCAGAGGCAGACATATATTTGTGAGTTTTAAGCCAGCCTGGTCTACATAGAGAGTTCTAGAACATCCAACTGTATGCAGAGAAACCCTATCTCAAAAAGAAAGAAAAATAAACAATAAAAGATTTTGTTAGGGAGCTGGAGAGATGGCTCCAGTTAAGAACACTGGCTGTTCTTTCAGAGGACCCGGGTTCAATTCCCAGCACCCACATGGAAGCACAGAACTGTCTGTAACTCCAGTTCTAGGCACACAGTTCACACAGACATACATGCAGGCAAAACACAAATGCACATGAAAATAAATAAATTATAAAAGAATATATATTTGGTCAGGCATGGTTGCTCAGCCTTTAGTCCCATCGATGCAGTTAGATCTCTTTGTCTATAGTGTGAGCTCCAGAAGTGCCAGGGCTACATAGTGAGACTCTTTTTTTTGTTTGTTTGTTTTTTGTTTTTTGTTTTTTGTTTTTTGTTTTTTCAAGACAGGGTTTCTCTGTGTAGCCCTGGCTGTCCTGGAACTCACTCTGTAGACCAGGCTGGCTTTGAACTCAGAAGTCCGCCTGCCTCTGCCTCCCAAGTGCTGGGATTAAAGGCATGCACCACCATGCCTGGCTGAGACCCTATTTTTTAAAAACCTTATTTTAATTATGTGTTTGTATATAAGGGAGTATTTGTGAATACAAGTACAGTGTTCACAGAGGCCAGAGAAGGTGTCAGATCTCCTAGAGCTGGAGTTGCAGGTACTTATGAGCTCCTGTCATTAGTGTTGGAACCAAACCTGGGTCCTCTGCAAGAACAGAACACTCTCTTAACTGCTGAGTTCTTTCTCCAGCCTCTCCTCCTTTTCTTTCCTCCCTCCTCTTTACTGCCTTCTCCCTTCTTCCTCCTCACCCATTTCTCCTCTCTGTCTGTTTTCTGTGTTGGTATTAGAATTAAACCCAGTCCTTATGCATGGTAAGGTCTGCTACTGACTCTAAAATTCACAGTCATTTATTCCTCCTTTAAATAACTGTTAAAATTAATTTTAGGATTGGAGGTGCAATGTCAAGAGTGCTTGCCTGTCTGTCATAAGGCTCTGGGGCTCAGCCTTCACCTGCACATGCATACACACACATACAGTAAAACAAATATGCGAATGAATAAAAATTACATGTAGCTACCCCCAGAGGATTTTATCATCTCCAGAAACTAGATTAAAAATAAAGTTGGGGCCAGGTTTTTACCTTTAATCCCAGCACTTGTGGGGTAGAGGTAGGAGGATCTCTGTGAGTTCAAGACCATCCTAGTCTCAGAGCGAGTTCCAGGATAGCCAGAGTTACACAGAGAAACCTGTCTCAAAGAGACAAAAAGATAGATGGATGGATGGATGGATGGATGGACGGACGGACAGGCTTGGGGGCTGGCAAGGTGGCTCAACAGGTAAAGCTGATAACCTGAGTTTGATCCCTAGACCCACGGATAGAAGGAGAGAACTGACTTTTGTAAGTTGTCCTCTGACCTTCACACACCGTGGCATGCATGCACTTGTACATGCGCATACTCACAAGTAAATAAAATTAGTTATTTGCAGTTAATTTCCTTATGTGTGTGGCCATTTGGTCTGCAGAGCTCGGAAGAAGGCATCAGATCACATGAGACTTGTGAGACTCTTGTAACAGACTCCTGTGAGTATTGGAAATTCAATCCAGGTCCTCTGGAAGAGAAACAAGTGTTTATAAGAGCTAAGACATCTCTCCATCCTCAAATAAAGTAACTTTTAAAATAGACTTGGGCCAAGCACAGAAGCACATGCCTGTAATTCCAGCACTTGAAAGGCTGAGGCAGGACGATTGCTGGAAGTTCATGGCCTACTTGGACTATAGCCTAAGATGCTATCTCAAGCAAAAAAACTAACAGATCTGGAAATTACCTCTAGCAACAGGACTTTAGATCTACCCTCACTTGACCCTGTGAGGCAAGCAGGCACACCCACACTCCGATCTCCAGTCCTCTGTTCATAAAATAAATGTTCTCTTAGATTATCTCTGAAGTCGTTTTTTTACAACAGCCACTTTATTACTTACCAGACAGAACAGTTAACCTGTAAAAATTTATGTGCTTCATAAATAAAATATAAAATGCCTAATTATATTTGCATTTTAGCTTAAATCTGTTTTTAATGGTAAACATTACTCTAACTTTTAATGGGATATAATTATCCTAAAAAGTTTTGATGATCTAACTGAAATTCACATTTTTGTTTTGTTTTGTTTGTAAACAAGATCTTCCACATTAGCAAGCTGTTTTTTAGAACTGGCTCACTTGTAACCTTAAGTAGCTCAGATCTATGGCAGCCCCCTGTCTCAGCCTTCCCAGTCCTGAGACTGCAAGCACGAGCCATTAGGCCATGCTTTGACCTTTAGTTTTAGGGGTTTGTTTTTCCGACACAGGGTCTCATTTTGCAGACTTTCACTAAACTGGCCAGGAACTCAAAGAGGTTCGCTTGCCTGAGTGGTGGAAGAAATGCTTTCACAGGCCACCCAGCCAAGTCTGAAATTTAAATTTTAATTGGCACTTAGGGTCCTTAGTTCGTCACAGATGTTATGCAGGTGGCCCAGTCCTGCCACCTGAATTTCCCCCCTCTATCTTCGTGTGTATGGGGGGGGGGCGTGTGTGTGTGTGTGTGTGTGTGTGTGTGTGTGTATGTGAGTGTGTGTGTGGTGCGTGTGCGTGCCCGTGCAGTACTACAGCACTCGTATGGAGATTGAAGGCCAGCTTGCAGGAGTCAGTTCTCTCCACTGTGGTCAGGTCAGCAGCAAGTGCCTAGCCCTTCTAAGCTATCTTGCTGGCTCAACCTGTCTTTTATCTACTTAGCTTGAAACAGATTGCGCATATCAAATTACTGCTTACCCTGTTGTTTACCTATTAAACAAATTCCCAGAATTCAGGGAGGAAAGTTACTGGTGACCTATTTTCTAGAACTGGCTGCCAAGACTACACCTGACACATCTGTTATTTACAGCTTCATCACTGACCTTTACCACATAATTCCTGCTACTTGTAATATGCCTTAGTAGACATTTTCATTTACCTCTGGACTTTGATTGTTTTAAGCTCTTTCAATACCTATATAAATTTTCTCAAGCCGGGCAGTGGTGGCGCACGCCTTTAATCCCAGCACTTGGGAAGCAGAGGTAGGCCTGAGTTCGAGGCCAGCCCGGTCTACAGAGTGAGTTCCAGGACAGCCAAGGCTATACAGAGAAACCCTGTCTC
>NW_022196911.1:57677894-57679913 GCF_008632895.1 Mastomys coucha
ACCAGAGTTCAATTCCTGGGACCTACATGAAAAGAGAGAACTGACTCCCACAAGTTGGCCTCTGACCCCTACCCACCCACCTACAAAACAAAAATGATAAAATTAATTTAAATAAATTTAATTTAAAAACAAAAACAGGTTACAGATGTTAGCTCAATTGGTAGAATGCTTGTTTAGCGTGCATCAAGCCCTGGCTTCAGTCTCAAGTATCCCATAAAACCAGGTGTGGTGACACATTCCTGTAGTCGCAGCACTTGGGAGAAAGGCAGGAGAATCAGAAGCTCAGTGTCAGCCTCAGTTACATAGCAGGTTCAAAGTCAGCGTGAGACAGACACAGGAGACCTTGTCTCAGAAGAAGAGGTAACAAGTAGAGATGAGACCTTGCTGCACAGCCCAAGCCAGTCTGGAGGTGTTCGTCCTTCTGCTTCACTCTCCTGCACAGCTGAGATTATAGCCATAAAACAGAGCACCCAGGTTTATGAAAGTTTTTTTTTTTCTGTTTTTATCAGGACAGGGTTTCTCTGTGTAGCCCCCGCTATCCTGGAACTCACTCTGTAGACCAGGCTGGCCTCAAACTCAGGAATCTGCCTGCCTCCACCTCCCATGTGCTGGGATTAAAGGCATGTGCCACCACTGCCCGGCTGAGAATATTTTTAACATTCTACTTCTGTGTGTAACTATTGTGTGTGTGTGTATGCACATGCGCAGTGAGTTGCATGTAGGGTGAGTCTGCTCTTGCCTCCTACCCGCAGTGAGCTTCCAGCAGCTTCTGTCTCGCTGAGGGGATGCTGGGGTTACAGAGCTCACCACAACATCGGGGTAGTTGGTTTGTTGTAGTATAGGTCCCTGGGCTTGAACTCAGGCCTTAGGTGTGTGTGGCAAGCACTTTGACCTGCTCAGCCATTTCCCTGCTCCTGAACCTGCTATTTTAATTCTGGAGATCTTCAACCAGAAAGAAGCGTGGTTGCCTGCAGTCTTTCAACTAAGAACCACCAATTCTATTTCCTGTTGTTGATCAGACTGTTTTGCACACTGAGACTAAATGTAGTGCTTCTAATGCAAAGGAGCTCAGGCAGTGAACTAGGCTCTCCACCGTGGTAGACGTGACCTGCCCCTGAGTGCCCTCCTCAGCCCTAGATTTGTCCTTGGTGTCACTTTCTTCCCTGTTCTTCAGATCTATTTTGCTGCTGCCTCTAATAGTCTTCTTTAATGACAGCTGTCGGCTCCTTGCTGTTTCCCGTTTGCCTGGCTACTACCTTTGGACTAGACCATTATAGTTGCCTAAATAGTCTCCACTTTCCCAACTTATTCCTCCAGGTTCGTTTCCTAAGGTGTATCTGACCTGCCTACTCCCCTGTTGAAACCTGCTCATAATTCCTCAGTGTACACCATTTGTCTGTGACAGGCAGGTATCTCATACCCCAGGCAAACTGAATTTCCTGTTCTTAAAACAGCTGTGTCACCCACCTGCACCCTCCTTAGCTCTCCTCAGCCCTGTTCTCCACCTGGAATTCCAGCCTTTTCTTGAAAGGTCTTTTCCTCCTACTCCAGCAAAGCTTATCCCTTCATGAAGCTGGGGGGTGGGGGGACTTTATTTCTTTGTTTTGGTGCCTGTAATAAACCCTGAGCCTTGTTCTCACTCAGATGTTCACGCTTTCCTGCTGAGCTGTGCCTCCAGTCCCAAAACTGTGTTTGCTTTATATTCTAGAACCTTAGATCTTCCTGCACTGAACCTCTGCAGTATTTTGGTCACTTTCTTGCAATCCTTTCTCTGAGATGTCATTATTTGAAAACTTTGCTGGTTCTTGTCTGTTTATCTCCTTTATTTCACCTCTCACACTGCTTAGCAGCTCAGTCAAGCCCAAATAATGGAAGCACATCTCTAAGTAAAGCTTTCCTGTTTTTTTTTCTCTTGCTCCCTTGGAGATTCCAGTGGGTAGCACCCAGAACGCCTGAAGCTTAACAATCAACAATTGGGAATTTGGGGGCTGGGCAGTGGTGGCGCACGCCTTTAATCCC
>NW_022196911.1:57679923-57683287 GCF_008632895.1 Mastomys coucha
TGGAAGGATTCAGGGCCCATGTTCTCTGGCTTTCTACCTTGTCTTATTTCTTTACTTCAAATGCTTGTCAAAATAAAAAATAAAAATTAGCCGGGCAGTGGTGGTACATGCCTTTAATCCCAGCACTTAGGAGGCATCTCTGAGTTGAGACCAGCCTGGTCTGCAGATTGAATTCCAAGAATTCCTAATTGCACAGAAAAACCTTGTCTAGGAAAAAAAAAATCAGAAATACAAATTGAAGAAAATAAAATTTGTAGTATAACATGCTTGTAATCAATCCATTCCTTAATATGATAGAGATAGAAGGGTCAGGAGTTCAAAACCACCCTTCCTTAGCAAGAGCACTCTGGTCCAGACCACTCTGTCCTAAATGAGAACCTATCTTTTTGTCGTTTTTGTTTTTGTTTTTGTTTTTCGAGACAGGGTTTCTCTTTGTAGCCCTGGCTGTCCTGGAACTCACTCTGTAGACCAGGATGGCCTCTAACTCAGAAATCTGCCTACCTCTGCTTCCCAAGTGCTGGGATTAAAGGCATGTGCCACTGTTGCCCAGAGAGAACCTATCTTAAAAAAAAAAAAAAAAGAAAAAGAAAAATCAGATATACCCTCTTTGAAGAAGTGACTGTAATTTTAGTTTTATTAAAATTAAAAATGTAGCTGGGTGGTGGTGGCGCATGCCTTTAATCCCAGCACTTGGGAGGCAGAGGCAGGCGGATCTCTGAGTTCAAGGCCAGCCTGGTCTACAGAGTGAGTTCCAGAACAGCCAGGGCTATACAGAGAAACCCTGTCTCAAAAAAAGAAAAAGAAAAATTTAGCTGGGCATGGTGGCACACACATTTAATTCCAGCATTCAGGAGGCAGAGGCAGGTGGGTCTCTGTGGGTTCAATACTAGCCTTGCCTATAGAGCTAGTTCTAGGACAAGCAAAGCTACACAAAGAAACCCTGTCTAGAAAGCAAAAGGAGGAAGAGGGAGGAGGAGGAAGGAAGAAGAGGGGGTGCAGGGAGTTAGAGGGGAGGAGGAAGAAGACTTTAAACCCAGGATGTGGGCTCACGTGTGAGTGCGCTTGCCTTGCATGGGTCCCAACCCCAGCAGGGCATAAAGGAGATAACACACCGGCACCTTAATGTCAGCAAATGGGAAGAGGAGGCAGGAGGATTACAAGTTTGCTGTCATTCTCACCTACTTAGTGAGTTCAAGTCCAGGCTATAGGTCTATTTTTAACTATAGTCCTGGCTGTCCTGGAACTTACTCTGTAGACCAGACTAGCCTTAAACTCAGAGATCCTCCTGCTTCTGCGTCCTGAGTGCTGGGATCAAAGGCATGCGCCACCACCACCACCCTGCAAATAAAGCAGCATTTAAGTGCAGTCAGAGCAAGCGGGGTCTACCAGAGGGAGTGGGGTTGACCAGAGCCAGCAGAGGTCCTAAAAGTCAATTAATTCCCAACAACCATCTGTACAGCTGTAGTGTGTACTCACATGCATAAAATAAATAAATAAATCTTTAAAAAAAATAAGTGCAGTCAGAGGTTAAGCTACTCCCCCTTCCTTCTGCATCTGAGAAAAGATAGCACAACTTCCTGCTCAGAAGATTTTTGTGTGTGTGTGTTTATATATCTTTAAGTATTCTTCAACTCAGGGAGACCCCAACAAATTAGGTCTGGTCACTAACAATAGAAAAGTCATGACAGAAAGAAACTTGATTTTCATTTTGGTCATACTGGCAGATGGAGGAGATGAAGCATGGAGGCAGTACCATGGGCTCTGGGGCTGGGGCTGGTGTGCACAGAATGAAGCAATCTTAGTCAGACTGTGGTCTGGTTAGTCATCGGCACGTCTCTATCCTAGCTGTGCTTGGTGGGTCCTAAGAAACTGACCTAGTTCACATGCAACAATTGTTCCTGTCAGGGAAGGGGGCCAGGCAGCTTCTGTTTCCACTTCAGTCTAGCCTTCAACTTGGAAGGGAGTCTGAGATAGTTTTCATCAACTTAGAGCAAATCCTCTTTGTATTACCCATCCTTAGACATACCCTCGCCCTTGCCCCCACCCTGACCCCTATGCCAAATCTAGAATCTTGTAACTGCTGAACATGTGCTTAACCACTGAACTACATACCCAGTCCCTCCACCCCCAAGAGTTATGAGGTTGCCTACTGGGAAGCTGGGCAGAAGCCAATTAAAGGTGACAGACTCAGAATGAAGACAGATGTGGATGTCAGGCTTCAAGTCTGCCTGTTGGATCTTGTGAGCTCAGAGGTGAAGTGTTCTTGTTTGCTTACTTGCTTGCTTGTTTGTTTTGAGATAGGGTTTCTCTGTGTAGCCCTGGCTATCTGGAACTGCCTCTGTAGACCAGGCTGGCCTCGAACTCGTGGTCAGTCATTGATGCATTTCAGATGGCAGGTTATTGATGCTATCATGGTGTTAGGTGTCCATGCAGGGCCAGGGGAGGGAGTTAAACTTTTCCTTAGTCTGGTGTGTCTGAGAAGTTCTGTGGCCTGGTTATGATTTCAACACAATCATGTGCCCCTACTGTCTCAATTCACCCCTTTTAAAAAAAATAAATGTCCATCTCGTATTCAATGCCAAATGTTTGTTTGGTTTTTTGTTTTGTTTTTAATATATGCATGGGTGTCTTAACCTGCATATATGTCTGTGTACCACCTGTAAGTAGCTCCTGTGGAGGGCAGAAGAGGATGTCGGATCCCTTGGGACTAGAGTCACAAAGGGTTTTGAACCAACTTGTCAGTGCTTGGAATACACCTCTCTGGTCCTCTGAAAGAGCAGCCAATGTTCTAAGTCCCTGAGCCATCTTTCAGCCCAAGGTGGCTTCCTTTCTTCTTCCAGGGATAAGTCACGTAGCAGCCTGTGATGGATGGGTTATGCCTAACAGATAGTGCTTTGCCAGTGTACCCAGGGGCTGCTGTCTTCCTCCTTCCTTAAACTTGAGTCTAAAGTTACTTGTAAGTTGGAGTCTCTTGGGACTAGGTAGAGCCAGGAAAAACACTGCTTTATACAGTGTGGAATAACGTAGAGCAGATCCCAGCCTGTTCTCTACACCACACTGGCAAACTGTGAAGTAAGGTTTCCTCTAAGAGCTCTGCAAGCTTTGTCGCAAAAATATGAAGGATGTCTTTGAGAAGGAGAAGAAGCACAGACTACTGATTTCTGTACAGCACTGTTATTCAAACACAAAGCCACAGCAACCTCTGAGTACCTTTTTCAAAATGCCAAAGAAAAAGTGGTGGCACACACCTTTAATCCCAGCAGTTGGGAGGCAGAGGCAGGTGGATCTCTGAATATGAGGCTAGCCTGGTCTACAGAGTGAGTTCCAGGACAGCCAGGACTACATAGAGAAACCCTGTCTCGAA
>NW_022196911.1:57683340-57692322 GCF_008632895.1 Mastomys coucha
AAAAAAAAAAAAAAAAAAGAATCATAATATAAATATCTGATATGCACACTATCTCATCTTCAATCCCAAAGGGGTCGAGACCCACAGGTTGAGAACCACTTCTCTAGACTCCACAGACGTTGCTGACCCCTGCTTTCAAATGTTGGGTCCAACCTTTTAGCTTAGATCCATTCTCCTTGTACTTCCCTGGTTCTCCTGTGCTCCCGCAGGAACACTGCAGGATGGCCTCAGCAAGGAGAGACAGTCCCTGCCTCCCTAAAGGTGGGGAGGAGCCAACTGCTGGGCTCCAGCTAAGCTTTCAGGCCCTGGGCCTGACAAAGCGGTTACACTGAACCCTGCTGACCTTTGCCCACTTTAGATGACAAAGGAAGTAATTAAGTTTAGAAAAGTGCCTGACCTGGGTGGAGGAGGGGCAGTGATTCTGCCAGCACTGTGCTACACAAGCCACAAGACCAAATAAGGGTGTGTGAACCACTTCCATCTGTAGGAGAGTTCAGAGTGCAGTGTGCAAAAGTAGGACTTGGTTCTCAGGGAGATAAGTCATTACCTAACCCTGCTGGAGCTCTGCTGCAGCATCCGCCCCGCACGCTTCTGCAGAAAGAGGCTCTGTCTGAGGGAAGACAGAGCAAACCTCCTCTGGCTAGTAGAGTGAGTGTAGAGGACCCCCTTTCTTATACCTACTGACTGGGGGAGTCTACTGCACCACAGATTTTCCAAAGTGTTTCCATGGCACTGCTGAGGGACGGTAAAAGTACCAGTAAGGAGGAGTCACTAGAATGTGTGGAGAAGGTCGGAGTTTGAGGATATTTCACTATTAGAAAGCAAGCGTCACAGGCTGAGGCCAGCTTGTTTACTGACCACAGAAGTCCAGGGTGGAGCTGGGAGTTGGGAGTATTTTCTGTTAGTACTAACACAGTTTGCTAAGTCCACCCTCTTCCCACTCTCAAGGGCTTGTCAGTCTTCCTCTGCTGCACTGGAGGGTTGCCAGAAACACGGTCCTCCTCCTCAGAGGCGTGAGATGCCCTCAGCTCCACCAGCTGCCGGTGTGTTTCAGCAACCACTAGCTGCTCATGCCGCCTGCTTGTCATACTGCCTCCCTGGCTTGGAATTCCTGACCTCTTGGCTCTCCTTTCTCTGGGAAATTCCTTCATCGTGCAAGATTCCCAAACCTCAGCCCCACTGAGCATAAACAGTGACCTACATCCATGTTTGGATATAGCCCTGGGCATGGCACATAAATGCGTACTAAGTCCATGTCAGTTAAATTCACACTGAATTTGTTCTGAGTCTTGCACTGATGTTTTGGGGCCCCTGGCACCCTTATCTGCAGATACCCACTGCTGTCCGACAAGCCCATGGCTCAGGCTCACCCCACCACCTGCTTTCTAGATCAGGGCTTCTGTGCCATCTCAGTCCTGGAGCACCTGGAAGTCCGGAGAGCATACAGGCTACATAGGAAATCTGCCCTCTGTGTAAAGGTCCTTACAGCTTTTTAGACACCCATGGGGTCTAACAAGCCCTGTCCGTAATTGCATCAAATCAATGAAACCAGCCTCCCTTCCCGCTTCCTTCCCTCTGTGGCTCACTGGGCCCCCCGACAGTCCTTGTCTCTAGATTACAGTGAATTGGCTTCAGTCTGAGCTCTGCTTCCTGGGACTTGGGTATCTCAAGACTTCAGTCTATTGGGAGCTTTTCCTTTAGGGACTCTCCCACTTGACTGTCTTGTTTTGAAAATTCACTTTCTTTTCATATTTCTATTCCTCTTTCATGTGAATCAATTCTTTATGCGCCAAGCAAAGGTTTAGGGGCCGGGGCTCTTTCTGGTGTACACATTAACATTCCATGTCACCGGGCAGTGGTGGCACAGGCCTTTAATCCCAGCACTTGGGAGGCAGAGGCAGGCAGATTTCTGAGTTCGAGGTCAGCCTGGGCTACAGAGTGAGTTCCAGGACAGCCAGGGCTACAAAGAGAAACCCTGTCTCAAAAAACAAAAAACAAAATCAAAAACAAAAACAAAAAACAAACAAACAAAAAAAACCATTCCATGTCTTGGGTATATCCTCACTTTCATTGAGAACAAGCCCATCAGTCTGTGTTACCTTTGCAAACCACTATTCAAGAGGTTACAGAAATCACCCCCTGGTGGTGAAGCTGCAGAACTGCCAGCCCTTTGGTAACTGAGGTGACTGTAGGTTAGTTATCTCTACTTGCTTGAACAGGCCTTTAAACTTCTCCACTTCCTTAGTAGCATAACTTTCTAGAAATTTAGGGTCAGACTCATGGTAGCCATTTGAACTCTGCCTGGGCCCTTTTCCACGGGCATCTTGCTTTAATTTTGTATTTCTTGCATTCTTTCTGAGAATCCAAAAAATAACATTCTATTTTGATAATTTGCATTCCTTCCTTATAATTTGCCTGTTTTCCTTACATATTTTTTCTCTGTTTTAACCCAGGCGGGCCCCAAACTTGAACTCCTGCCTCAATCTTCTGAGTCTGATTCAGCTTCCAACCATCTTTAAGGTTTCTTAGCTTCTACCGGCATATATTAATTTACACACTAATGAGTTTCATTTTGACATTCTCAAACATGTATTCAATGTCCCTTTATTGTTATCAGCCCCCATGGCCCTCCCTCCCTTGAGACCCCTTCCCTCCCAATGCTTCTCTCTCTCTTCCCAGCTGGTCCTTCTTGTCCATGTCTTTCTTTTTGTCTCCTCCTTTTGTTTGTGTGTTGGACCCAATGGGTTTACTTAGGGTTGTTTTCAGGGTGACGGGTTATTTATAGGAACACAGGCACCTTGCCAGTGTGTACACCACTGGAGAAAATGCCTCTGTCTCCCAACAATCATTAACCCCTCAGGGGTGGGTAGGGCCTGATGGGTTAATGATCATCTAAATTCCTGATGATCTCTACCTTATGCATGTTTTATGCTCGTAATCACAAGGGCTGAGAGTTTAAGAATGAAATGTCAGGCTGGGTGTGATGCCGGAGCCTTTAATCTCAGCACTCTAGAAGCAGAGGCAGGCTGATTTCTCAGTTCTGTCTGCATAGAGTTCAAGGCCAGCAAAGGCTACTTAGTGAGACCCTGCCTCGGAAAAAAGAAAAAAAAGAAAGGAAGGAAGAAAGAAAGAAAAAAAGAAAGAAAGAAAGAAAGAGAGAAAGAAAGAGAGAAAGAAAGAGAGAAAAGAAAGTAAATGTACATGTCATAGCATGTACATAACATAACAGCTCTTTATTTAAAAGATTTTTTGAAATGTATATATGTATATCTGTATAGGTATATGAGCGTACAGTGTACAGGTGCCTGTGGAGGCCAGAAGGTGGCATCAGATCCTCTTCATCTAGAGTTACAATCAGATGTGGGCTGTCTAACATGGGTGCCGGGAACTAGAACTCACATCCCCCAAAAGAGCAGAAGACACATTACTCACTTCTGAGCTGTCTCTCTAGCCCCCTTAACAGACTTTTTTTTTTTTTAAAGATTTATTTATTTATTTTATATAAGTACACTGTAGCTGTCTTCAGACACACCAGAAGAGGGCATCAGATCTCATTACAGATGGTAGTAAGCCACCATGTGGTTGCTGGGAATTGAACTCAGGACCTGCGGAAGAGCAGTCAGTGTTCTTCTTTTATTTGTTTGTTTTGTTTGCTTTGTTTGTTTGTTTGTTTGTTTTTCGAGACAGGGTTTCTCTGTGTACCCCTGACTGTCCTGGAACTCACTCTGTAGACCAGGCTGGCCTCGAACTCAGAAATTGGCCTGCCTCTGCCTCCCAAGTGCAGGGATTAAAAGCATGCACCACCACCACCAGCCTCCAGTCAGTGTTCTTAACCGCTGAGCCATCTCTTCAGCCCCTGAACAGACTTTTTAAAGGGATATATTTATTTCTATTTTATGTGTATTAGAGTTTTATCTGCATGTATATCTATGTGAAGATATCAGATCACCTGGGACTGGAGCTACAGACAGTTGTGAGCTGCCGTGTAGGAGTTGGGAATTGAACCCAGGTCCTCTGAAAGAGCAGTCAGTTCTCTTAACAGATAAGCCACCACCCCCAATAGTGTTTTAATGATTATTTGGGTTGTGATGCACATTGCCTCTTTGCCTGACTTTGCATGGCCTGCCTGCACAGCCTTGACCTCACATTGAGGCACAACCATCTGTAACCATCTGTAATCCAATTCCAGAGGATTTCATGCTCTCTATGGCTTTCTCAGGGACCAGGCACACAAGTACACAGACATGCATGAAGCCAAATACTTATACATACAGTATCCTCAAAACATTTTTAATTAAAAGAATATTTTATTCAGGGGTGTTTACGTACGTCTTTAACCTCAACAAGGGAAACAGAAACAGGTGGATCTCAGTGAGTTCAAGGCCAGCCTGACCTCTGTAGTAAGTTCTAGGCCAGCCAGAGTTACATAGTGAGACCCTGTCTCAAAATAGAAGCAAATACTTTGTTTTTGAGGGTGGACAAGTTGGCTCAGCAGGCAAAGATGCCTCCTGCTAAGCCTGATGATCCAAATTTGATTCCCAGGACCCACATGGTGGAAAGAGGGAACCAACTTCCAGTGTGTCTGCTGACCTCCATACACACACCATGGCAGGCACTCATGCACTCATGAACACCTACATGTCTACATTCACACAGAATAAATAAATGAAACACAGTTTCTTAGAAAAAGGACGTTTAAGTAGTCCTCAGCTTCCTTTGAGCACCCCAGTGGAAGTCAAGCCTTTTCTGTTCAGTTTCCTTTGCCGGCTCTTTCAGGATTTCAAGGTGGATCTGGGCAGGAGGGTCTCTGAATCAGAATGGTGAGGTGCAAGGCATCCATCACCTTGCACTTAGTCATGGAAGATTTTAGGAGCTCAGAGGTAACTTTGTTGCCCTTCCCTGGAGGCTTCCAGAAATATGGACTTGGATGGTAACAAATTGCAAGGGAACTGCTTTAGGGTACCCATCTGCTGGGGCTGGACAGGTGGATCAGCGGTTAAGAGCCACTCTTCCAGAGGACCTGGGTTTGATTCCCAGAAGTAGAGCACTCGCCTGACGGGCATTGGGTTGGTCCTCAGAAGCATGCACACACATACACCCCCTAGGGCAGGCATGATGTGTGTTAGGCTTACTAGCTTTTCCTTTTAGCTGGTAAAATGCACAGCTCTGCACCCCAACCCCGCCCCATTCCCTGTTATTCTCCCCCACTTTTGTCAACAGTTTCCACCTACTCTTCTTAACAGGGTTCTTGAAAGAATTACTCTACATGCATTCTCCTCACTTTACCTTTGACGAGGACATTGAATTTCACTAATTTTTTGGGGGGGTGGGTGGGTGTCGAAACAGGGTTTCTCTGTGTAGCCCTGGCTGTCCTGGAACTCACTCTGTAGACCAGGCTGGCCTCGAACTCAGAAATCCTCCTGCCTCTGCCTCCCAAGTGCCACTGCTTGGCTGAATTTCACTGATTTTTATCACAAGGAAATATTGAGAACCACATACAAAGAGTTATATGTGTTGGGTGCTTGTTATAATTTTAGTACAATAATAAACATAGGAAACAACCTAAATAATTGATCACGAGGAACTTTTTAAAAATTAAATCCAGGGGCTCAGTGTTTTAGGGCACTGACTGTTCTTCCAGAGGTCCTGAGTTCAATTCCCAGCAACCTCATGGTGGCTCACAACCATCTGTAACGGGATCCAATGCCCTCTTTCTGGTGTGTCTGAAGACAGCTACAGTGTATTCATATAAATAAAATAAACCTTAAAAAATTTTTTAAAAAAATTAAAACCAAAGCTTAGAAAATGGCTCATTGGGTAAGAATTTCAAAACCACAGTATCCATGTTTAAAAAAAAAAAAAAAAAAAAAAAGGCAAACATGGCCACACATGCCTGTAATGCCAGCAATGTAGAGGGTAAAGTCAGGGTTTACTGGCTGCAAGCCTAACTCTCAGTTTAGCAAGAAACCCTGTCTCTAAGCAGGACTCTCAGTGTCCTCTCTGGTCACTGTGCATACGCATGGGTACATGCTCCTTCATATATGTGTACCCCTCACACAATCACACAGACACATACAACATCACAATCAACTCTAAGTTAGCAAGTACTTCCTTGCTGTAGATATCAGAAGCCCCAGTATGGTAGAAGCCACTGTGCCACCTGAGACAGTATATGGCTGACTCTCCAAAGTCCTTAGTGCCTGTGCCCCCTTTTGTCACTCTGTTATATCTTTCTTTCATACCTGATTATTCTCTGGACCAAAATGGCTACTATAATTCTAATCAGCATGTATGAACTCCAGCCATCAGGAAGAAAAGACTGTACAAAGAAAACTGGACACAGGTCATTCACCAACTGTTTCTTTAGAGTCCAAAGACTGCCTCCAACACACCTGTTCTGCCAGCACTGTTACCCAAGCAGAACTCCTACTCTACCAGAGAAGATAGAAATCGGGCAAAGGTTATGCCTAGACCCAGGCTTTGTACTAATTAGAAGTGTACTATCGGCAAAGGATAACTCATTTGGTTTGAAAGGAGGTGTGTGTGTGTGTGTGTGTGTGTGTGTGGTGTGTGTGTGTGTGTGTGTGTGTGTGTGTGTGTGTTTGCTTGAATTTCTCTTATATTTTCTTACATTGAATTGGAGAGTGGAAGTTGGAATAACTTGCAATCTGTGCCCAATCCATACACTTTTTATTTCAAATCCGTTTTTTGGTAGCGGTAGAGTTTATTCTTGAGACAGAGTCTTACTCTGTAGCCCAGGCTATCCTGGAACTCACTATTGTAGCTAGGCTGGCCTCACATTCATGAAGATCCTCCTGCTTCAGCCTCTCCAGTGCTAGGATTAAAGACGGAAGCCACTATGCCAGCCAGCCTTTGGTTTTTTTGTTTTCTAGGAAAGAGTTTTGCTGTGTAGTCCTGTCGGTCCTGGAACTCAGTGTTGCCCAAGCTAGCCTCAAACTTGCAGAAAATCCTCCTGCCTCTACCTCCTAGGTCCAAGGATTCCAGGCATGTGCCAACATATCCAGTTGGCGTGCGCCACCACCACCTGGCAAGTGCTATCTTTCTAAAGTTCTCACCAAGAGGCCAGTATAACTTCCTTTGGTTTACCTATATAAAAGTTATATCTCAACCAACTGGTATTCGTTAAGCACTCCTTAATGAAAGTGCCCTGCACACGGGAGGCACGGGTTCTTACTGTTTGTTTAAATAAATTGTCCTTCAACCTGAATTATACCAAGTATACAAGAAATAGCTTTGTTGCCGGGCAGTGGTGGCGCACGCCTTTAATCCCAGCACTTGGGAGGCAGAGGCAGGTGGATTTCTGAGTTCGAGGCCTGCCTGGTCTACAGAGTGAGTTCCAGGACAGCCAGGGCTACACAGAAAAACCCTGTCTCGAAAAACCAAAAAAAAAAAAAAAAAAAAAAAAAAAAAAAAAAAAGAAAGAAATAGCTTTGTTCTTATATATTTAACTTTAGACAGACATCATACACACCATAGTTGATGGGGTGTGGGGACAGTGAAGGATCTTATTTATACACAAGGCTGATCCCTTGGCTTCTGGGAAATGAGCTGGGTCGCAGCTGACTTTGGTGCAGATTTTGGGCAATATGGTATCAGCCACATGGAGGTGGAGATCAACCAAAGGCAATCAGTCAGTCACTGCTAAAAGTCACTCTGAACACCAAAGCTCGGCTGAACTCTCCTGGTTGACAGTGCTGCCATGCTTTGCGACATATTGAAGCTGGACCAACAAGTCCTGCCTCCACAGGAAGCACCGTGGGATCTCTGCCTTAGGTGCCGCTTCCTTTGTCTGACTTTAACCTATACCTTTGCTTAATCATGCATGGAACAATTGTTAGTGAGTAGTTGATGTATTTCGAGTGAATTTGTTGATGGTTTAGGGAAACCTCTTTTCTTTTTTTTTTTTTTTTTTTTTTTTAGATGTATTTATTTGAGTACACTGTAGCTGTCTTCAGACACACCAGAAGAGGGCATCAGACCCCATTATAGATGGTTGTGAGCCACCATGTGGTTGCTGGGAATTGAACTCAGGACCTCTGGAAGAACAGTCAGTGCCCTTAACCATTAAGCCATCTCTCCAGCCCCTTAGGGGGGGCTTCTAAACTTGAAATCAGTATCAAAAATCAAGGCAGGGCTCAGCAGTACAGGCAATCCTAGGGATCTACATGGTGGATCGTGGGAGGAGAGATCTAATTCCTGCAAGCTGTCCACACACACCCTGGTGTACATGTGTATACCCCCCAGTAAGTAAAGAAATTTACTTTTAAAAAAATGGAGTCAGTGTAAGAGACTGTACAGCCTCACGCTCCTTGTAGAAGACCTAGTGGAGGAAGTTGCACTGAAGGGGGTGGGGGCCTGGTACTGGATGGAAGGTGCTAGTTAGACAAACACTTAGAAAAGAAAACTATTAAGTTAATAAGAGGCCCAGAGTGGACATTCCAGTTAATGAGAGAGCAAGGTTTACAGCCCTTGATGTAGCAAGGCTGGATTTTGTATCCATTTTGTTCCTCTCTCTAAGCCCGGCCTCTACTTGAAGGCTCTTTATCATGCTCCCTAGCAGAAACATCTGAGTGTGCTGACAGAACTGGGCTCTCTATAGAAAGCTAGATGAGCTGGGTAGAGGTCGCCAATGAATCAAAGGAAACAATGACGATGAGACTCCTTTCATTTTCCTGTTGAAAAACCTTGTGACTCTCCTTGGTCCAGAATTCTAGGTCAATTATTGGCCCCCACTGTAGGAAGGTTGTATTGGCAACCTTCCTGGTAAGGAGCAAAGAGAGCTGCGTGTGTTGTGTGTGATGAGCCTGAGTTTCTAGTAGTTTTCTGTCTGTAAACTTTATTTCTTTAACTGAAATCTAAGTAGAGGACTCCCCACACTGACAGAATTCCTCACACACCCACTGGGTCTCAAAAGGTTATTCCAGCCCAGGTGGTGATGGCGGTGGTGGTGATGACAGTGGT
>NW_022196911.1:57692332-57706846 GCF_008632895.1 Mastomys coucha
ACAGTGGTGGTGGTGATGGCAGTGGTGGTGGTGGTAGTGATGGTGGTGATAGTGACGGCACTTGCCTTTAATTCCAGTACTCAGAAAGCAGAGACTGGTGAATCTTTGTGAGTTTGAGGCCAGCCTGGTCTACAGAGCAAGTTCCAGGGCAGCAAGGGCTACAAAGAGAAACCCTGTCTTGACAAACAACAAAGAAAAAAGAAAATACCCAAAAAAAATGTTATTGACACCTTGAAAAGTATTCTACTGTGCTTCTCTCTTGCAGGGAGTTCCCAGATGATCCAGAGGTGCAGTGGGACACAGAGCGTGTGGCCAGCACCCTCCTCCAGCACATACGGGCCAATGGCACTGACCTGGTAAGGGAATGCCACTCCTATCAGAAAGCCTGGGATCTCCATCCTCATCCTGTCACAGGACCAGCCCCTGCTACTTGCCTCATGGCTGCCTTCTACACCCAGCTCTGCTAAACCCACTGAAGGGCAGCCACACCTTTCAATTCCCTTTGATCTTATGTATGATGAAGTGAACAAGTTCTCACCCCTCAGGCCTGAGAAGAGCATTTTTCAAATGTGTCCTGCCTTCCCACCTTTTTCCTGAAAATTCAGCACCGCAGGAACCGCACAAGGCTCTCACTGACACAGAACTTCTAGTACCAAGTGGCTTCACAGTTAGGGTAGCATTCTCACCTTGAAGATGAAAGCTGTAAATGCTGGGGCTGGAGAGACGGCTCAGTAGTTAAGAGCACTGGTTGCTCTTCCTGAAAACCTGGGTTCAATTCCCAGCACCCACATGGCAATTCATAACTGCCTATAACACTAGTTTCAGGGATCTGACACCTTCATGCAGACATACATGCAGGCAAAACATGAGTGCGGATGATATAGAATAAGTAAAGATGCAGGGTTGGCGGCTTCCAGAGACATAGAGGAACATAGCGGGTTCTGTGGATCTCACCCAGAGCTTTGTGGAAGCCCCAGGTCTGTCGATGAGCTACATTCCCAACTCTGAAGCTATGATATTTAAGCCTCCTTTTCATTTGTTTGTTTGTGACAGGGTCTCACTGTGTAGACCAGGTTAGCCTTGAAACTCAAAGAGATCAATCTGGAGTGCTGGGATTAAAGGCATGCACCACCATGCCCAGCTAGCCTCCATTTCTTTTTTTAAAAATGAGGATAAACTCATATTCACTCTTTTAAAAAAGATTTATTTATTTACTATATGTAAGTACACTGTAGCTGTCTTCAGACACTCCCAGAAGAGGGCGCCAGGTCTCATTAAGAATGGTTGTGAGCCACCATGTGGTTGCTGGGATTTGAACTCAGGACCTTCGGAAGAACAGTCAGTTCTCTTAACCACTGAGTCATCTTTCCAGCTCTCATACTCACTTTATAATGAAAATTTCAGTCACCATTAGAGCAGAAATGGAGATTCATATTTGCTTGCAAAGGTGAACAAAACAATCTCGGCTCTCTTACGACTAGCAGGTTAGGGTTCCACCGCAGTCAGTTCTGTCCTGTCCTGTCCTGTTCATTCATTTGTTATCGACAGGATCTGCAGCCCTAGCTGTCCTGGGACTCTCAGTGTAGACCAGCCTGGCCTGAAACACACAGAAATCCTCCTACTTCTGCCTCCCCAGTGCTAGGATTAAAGGTTGCATGGCCACACCTGACTAACAGCCCATTTTAAAAGCTGCCAAGGTTTATTACTTTCTAAATCTCAAAATAATCAAAATAGTAATTCCTCATAGGGTAATAGCTAAAATTTCACTATTCAAAGTCTATTCTCTTGACTTGTGTTGAAGGATAGAGCATGCTGTTTGAGAAGCAGATTGCCCTTTTCTTTTTTCTTTTTCTTTTTTATTTTATTTTATTTTATTTTTGGTTTTTCAAGACAAGGTTTCTCTGTGTAGCCCTGGCTGTCCTGGAACTCATTCTGTAGACCAGGCTGGCCTCGAACTCAGAAATCCGCCTGTCTCTGCCTCCCAAGTGCTGGGATTAAAGGCATGAGCCACCAGCTCCCGGCTAGACCTTCTATTTTTAAAGACCCTTTTTCTTTTTGTTTTGAATCTGCTTGAGCCTGTGTGAGTTTATGTGCACTAGCTGTATGCAGAAGCCCATGGAGGCGAGAAAAGGGTGGTGGGTCCCCTGGACCTAGAGTTATGGGTGGTTGTGAACTGCATATGGGTGCTAAGATTAGACCCTGGGTCCTGGAAGAGCAGTAAGTACACTTAGGCACTGAGCCATCTTTTTTGCCTCAGCACAGTGCTTTCTTACAGTAGTGGCTTTCCCAGGACTAACTCCAGTCCTGGTCCTCACCATAGATGTTAGAGCTGTTAGCCCTACCACTCACTCCATTTGTAGGGGATATTCATCATTTCAGTCTTAGAAGTCATGGCCTTTCTTGATCTGGCCCTTGCAGTCCTGAACATGGGAGAACAGGGTTCATGCTTATTGAGAGGCTGAGTAAAGCAGTTCAGGGTGGGGAGTACTCTCAGCAGAGTGAGGGATTACAGGCATGAGCAACGTGTCCCATCTCTTTCTTCTTCCATCTTCAAAGAAATCGTGCCAATTTCTGCTTCTTGTCTTGTGGCCTTCTCCTGCGACTCTCTGTGCCCCCATTTTTAAGAACTGTCCTGATTACATTGAGCCCACCACCCTATCCAGAATAGCCTCTTCATCTTGAAATCTTTAATGATATCTGCAAAATCCCTTTTCTACAAAAAGTAACAAGTCAGGTTCCAGGGAAACAGGACATAGCGGACATATTAAGCGTTACTCCATAGCTTTCATTCACACAGGGTGGGAGCCCAATAACCATCCTAAGGGTGACTTGCCTTTTAACTGGTTCTAAGCTTCACACTCACAAGGCGAGTCTCAGAGTGGCAGGCCAAGGGTCTGCTGGTGGTTAGGAAGAAACAAATGTGTTCTTTGCCAGTTCTGATGCCTGGTCCTAGAAAAATTCCTGAAAAGTGCACCCAGTTCTAGGATACTTTCTAATAATGGTTTGAGACTGATAAACGATGGGAGGTCAATGCCAGGAAGCTTCAGAATTTCAGGGCTGGGGTTCTAGCCCAGTGGGTAAGTACTTGCCTAGCATACACAAGTCCCGGGGTTTGAATCCCAGCAATGCAAAAGCCAAAAGAGAAGGGAAAAGTGCTTCTTAGTTCTGACAAAGGGGAACATTCATCCCAGCCATGAAGCCCTTCTCTTTGTCATCAGGAAGCTGTCTAGGGAATGGCCTGGATCGGCATTATCACTCCATGGCACTCCTGAAGACAGAGACCTGGCTCTCACAGTAGCCAGGCCCTGTAAATAGAAAGACCAAGCCTGGTGCATTGGAACAGGTCTACAATCCCATTTCCTGGGAGGTAGAAGCATGGGGACCAAGAATTTAAGGCCAATCTCAGCTACGCAGAGAGCTCAAGGCAAGGCTAGGGTACATGAGATGTAGCCTGCGCAATCGTCTCGCCAGCAAGAACACACGTGGACACTAGGATCCTTCTGCAGCAAGCATTTATTGCATCATGAAGAGGAAAAAGGGCTGAGCCAATAATCAGCACTGCTTATATACACCACAGCGTGGCGTGTCCGCCCATGATTGGCTGTTTGCTCATCACCCCACGTGACACCCCAGGATGGGCCGTGACTTGGCGCCTTTTCATTCTATGCACATGCGCAAACAGTTGTTTACCAGGAGTCAACAGCGGATGTAGGCGCCATCTTGTCAAGGCGAATACCTCTCCCGCTTTACCGCTCTCCACAATGAGACATCTCAAAAAATAATAATAGGGGCTGGAGAGATGCCTCAGCAGTTAAGAGCACTGACTGCTCTTCTGAAGGTCCTGAGTTCAAATCCCAGCAACCACATGGTGGCTCACAACCACCCGTAACTAGATCTGACGGCCTCTTATGGAGTCTCTGAAGATAGCTACAGTGTACTTACATATAGTACATTACTAAATCTTTAAAATAATAATAGTAGTAGTAGTAGTAGTAGTAGTAATTATAACCACAAAAGAAATAGAGCAAGAGTGACTCTTTTCCCTGACTACCCAATTCCAGTTTTAACCCCTCCTCTGTGCCTCCAGACACTCTCTGTCCATTGGCCTCTAACCAACCGACTCTAGTCCCTTTCCTGAATCCTTATTTTTTTGGTTTGTTTGTTTGTTTGTTTGTTTGTTTCAAAATAGGGTTTCTCTGTATAGCCCTGGCTGTCCTGGAACTCACTCTATAGAAGACTGGCCTAGAACTCAGAAATCTGCCTGCCTCTGCCTCCCAAGTGCTGGGATTAAAGGCTTGTGCCACCACTGCCCGGCTTTCATGCTTTTATGTGCTTGTCATGTATGTGGGTGCACACAGGGTGTGTCTGTGGAGGTCAGAGGACAACTTGAAGGACTCATTTCTCCTTGCACCTTCATGTGGCTTCTGAGCTCACCAGGCTTGGCAGCAGGCAGCCTTACCTCCTGAGCCATCTCTCTGCCCCATACTGTGATTTTTGTTGTTATTATTCAAACTGTAGAGCTGAGCACAGTGGTACCTATGTAATCCCAACACTTGGGAAGTGGATGCAAACAGGAGTTCAAGGCTATCCTCAGCTACCTAGTGGCTTCTAGACTAGACTGAGCTATATGGAAGACCCTAACTTAACCCATCCCCACCCTGAAATCAAACTTTTTTTTCTTTAAATCATCTGTGCAGAAATGAAACGTTAGAACCTAGACAAAGCTTATAGATGGAGATATTTTTCCAAATAGAACCAGAGGCAGCCTAAGATAGACTTCTGTGAGCCAATCCAGGACACTGCACTTGTGGTAAGGCATGAGGAGGGGAACCCCAGCGAATCAGGCTGTATCTACCTGAATGATTCCTATGTAGCAGCCATGAAGAAAAATGCAAGTGACCAGGCAGATAAGAAACAAATATCTATTGAGACAGGTTCTCATGTATCCCAGGATGGCCTCAGACTTACTGTGGATCAAGGATGACCTAGACTTCTGCTCCTTATGCCTCTTTCTCCCAGGAACTGGGACCAAATGCTTGCACCACCACATCAGTGTATGCAGTGCTAAGGAACAAACCCTGGATTTCATGCGTGCTGGGCAAGCACTCTAAGCCATACCCAAAGCCTACAACAGAGATATCCTGAGCCTTGGAGCCATGAAAACTTGACTTGGATCTCTACAGCCCAAGTAGGAAACAAACAAACCAAAAACCAGGCATGGTGTTGTGTGCTTATCGTCCCAGTACTGGGGAGACAGGCAGGCAGATCCCTGGGATTCCCTGGCCTGCCAGACTAGCCTGGTCAGCAAGTTCTGAAAAACAAGATGGGTAGGGTAGCTCCTGGGGAACAACACCTGCAGTTCTCTGGTCCCCAAGCGCACATACTTGCATGTGCAACAAAGATTCGGAAGATGAGTTTGTGTGGTGGGGCAAATTCCACTCTCTTCTACTGCCAGGACCAGGAGTGAATCATAAAATTCACAGCTGCCACACACGGATCTAACTGCTCAGAAGCTGCTACAGCTGCTCAGAATTTGAAAAGTGCTGGGCAGTGGTGGTACACGCCTTAAATCTCAGAGGCCAGCCTGGTCCAGAATGGCCAGGGATACTGAGAGAAACCGCGCATTAAAAAAAAAACAAAAAAAACCAAACCATCACTGACAAAAACAAAATTGAAAAGTTTCAGCCAGGTGGTGGTGGCGCACACCTTTACCCAGCACTTGGGAGGCAGAGACAGGAGGATTTCTGAGTTCGAGGCCAGCCTGGTCTACAGAGTGAGTTCCAGGACAGCCAAGGCTACACAGAGAAACCCTGTCTCGGAAAAAAAAAAAAAAAAGTTTCAAGGTTCTGCTCTTTCCTTCCCCAGAAGAGTGGTGAAGGCTACTTTGAAGCTGAGGCCATGGAGAAGCCATTCAGCACCTCTGAATGAGCCTTTCCTCCCGGGTCTGTCCCTCCTACAGGTGGTGACTTTCGATGCAGATGGAGTCAGTGGTCATAGCAACCATATTGCTTTGTACAAAGCTGTGAGGTATGATTCTTTGGGTGATGGACATGGGAAGGGTTCCTCCATTTGCTAAAGAGTCACAGTTACTACTTTCTGCCTGCTGTCTGCACCCCAGAAAACCTACTCCTGTGTCACTGCTCGCCTGCCTCACCACATCCTTTATTTTTAAACATGTATGTATGTCAGCCGGGTTCTCCCTTCAGTGAGGAGCCTCCGTGAGGTTCCCATGAAGGCAGACCTGACCTGGCGGCTCCCCAGCCTTGTCTTCAATTGTATGCAACTTTGAAAGATACCAGAAATTGTTGCTCTCATATTTATTTCCCAGACAGTTCATCCTGATTCTTTGACTGTGGAATGATAGGAGACCACACTCCTCTCCCCTATTGTAAAAAACATTTGCTTCCTGGCCCAATAGAGGCCACTGATAGAGCTGTGTACTGCCAGTTGCATTAGGTTCAGTCACAGTCAAGAAAGACACACCATAGGTTACAGCGGAAGGTGCAGTTTTCTGGTAAAGATACACAGAAAAGTGTACCCCCCAGGAATGGACTGTTAGCCAAATGGTTATTCTAAGAACTGGGCTGCTGGAACGCAAAGCAAACTGTTGGTAGGTAGGAACAGGGATCCACTTCATTCCAGGTCCACATAGAGCCTCAATAATTTGTACTCAGGTATTCACACACACACACACACACACACACACACACACACACACACACACACAAAGAATCAGACCAAGTTTACTACAAAAACAAAAACAAAAAACAAAAAAAACAGGAGCACATCAGCGGACAGTGGATAGGCTCCTTGAGTGGGTCTTGGCTAGTTCCATCTCTGCTTGTACTGGTGGCTTTTTGTCAGCTTGATACAAGCTGGAGGCATCTGGGAAGAGGGAATGTCAATCAAGAAAAAGCCTCTATCAAAATGACCTGTAGGCAGGTCTGTGGGGCATTTTCCTGTTTGATGATTGATGTGGAAGGGTCCAGCCAACTGTGGGTGGTGCTCCCTGGACAGGTGGACCTCGGTGTATAAGAAAGTAGGCTGAGCAAGCCAAAAGAAGCACTCCTTCATGGCCTCTGCTTCAGTTCCTACCTCCAGGTCCCTGCTTACGTTCCTGCCCTAACTTCCCTCTGTGATGGACTGTGATCTGAGGGTTTTAAGATGATATAAACCCTCTCCACTCCAAGTTGCTTTTGGTCATGGTCTTTATCGTGGCAGCAGAAAGCTAACTAGGACACTAATTGATTTCTAGAGAAAAAAATAGAGGGTAGTTATTCTCATCTCTAATTGGCAAAAGTTGAGGCCAGATTGTTCCCTAATCCATAGACCAACTTCTGGATCAAACTGCATGGGAATGAAATACCCGCTCTGCTCCCCTCATCCATAGCCAGAGGTATGGAATCCTATAGATTTAGGTGTTGATTTATGCAATAGAAACCACTGGGAGTCCATGTGCTTGGTTGGGGCATGCAAGCCTTGCTCTGAAGGTCCTTCCTGTTTACTCAGAAAAGTAGGTGTCTCACACCCTGTCTAATGCTCGTCCTCTTCCTCCTTCAGGGCCCTGCACTCAGGAGGGAACCTGCCTAAAGGTAAAGAAGGCCTGCTTTTATTTTGGGGGGTTTCTGTTTTTTGCAAATAGACAACAGTCACTACCCCTCTAAGAAACTTACCAAGGAAATTTGCAGATATTGTCATCCCTCCATATCTATTCATTTCTATGCATCTATGGACTTAACACTGTGGGAGCAAAGTTATTCAAGGGGATGCTAGAGACCAGGCTCCCCAGTTAAAAGCACTGCTCTTGCAGAGGACCTGGGCTCAGTTCCCAGGACCCATATCAGGCAGACTACAACAACTTCTAAAACACTTCCAGAGCATTCAGACATCTGATGATGCATGAATGTGGTGCACATAAATTCATCCAGGCACACCCATACACAAAAACATATTTAAATATGCAAGGAGAAAAAAAATGGCACCTATGCTGAACAGGCAGATTCTTTTCTCCTAGACAATGCAATACAGCAACTATTTCCATAGTATTTACTCACATTAGAGACTATAAGTAACCTGGAGATGAATTAATGTATATGAGGATGTGGGTAGGTTCTATGTAAACACTACATCATTTTATGTCAACTTGGTCATCAGTAATTGAAGTACTTGTGGCAGTTCTAGAACAGTTCCTTTGGGGACTGAAGGACACCTATTCAGAGTGGCTCTAGACTTCACAGTATTGTAAGGTATGCATGGCAGGTTCTGACTGCATCTAGTTTCTTCATAGGAAGGTAGCTCTTCCACTGCTAGTATTTTGTTAGTTTGTCCAAACTCACCTCCCATCACTCACCTAATGAATGAGGTTATAAGTCCAAATTCATGCTGGAGAGATGGCTCAGTGGTTAAGAGCACTGACCCCTCTTCTAGAGGTCCTGAGTTCAATTCTAGCAACCACATGGTGGCTCACAACCATCTGTAATGAAATCTGATGCCCTCTTCTGGTGTGTCTGAAGACAGTGATATATATATATACAATCTTAAAAAAAAAAAAAAAGTCCAAACTCAGCTCCCATCACCCACCTAATGAGTAAGGTTATAAGTGCCTCACAGGTTTCTGATCCATTGATTGATGTAGTAATGTTTTCTAAACCCCTGGGAACCTCAAGACCCCACCGGCTATTGGCCATTCACTGCCTGATGCCCTACTCTACTTCTCTGAGTAAGTTCTGGGCCGGCCTGCCTCACAGGGGTGACATGAGATCAGAAAGTGAAGCACAGGAGATGGGCGCTGTCTTCACAGACTGAGTGAGGCCTTAGGAGCGCCTCTGGCCTCCATTTAACTCTCTGTCCACCACGAGAGACTGGCAGGCCCACACTGTCAACACCACTTTATCATCTAGGAAGCTAAACTCCAGAGCAGTTAAGTAAGGGACTTTCTGTGGCAAAACATTTTCTTTTTTGTTTTGTTTTGTTTTGTTTTTTGAGACAGGGTTTCTCTGTGTAGCCCTGGCTATCCTGTAACTCACTCTGTATAGCAGGCTGGCCTCGAACTCAGAAATCCACCTGCCTCTGCCTCCCAAGTGCTGGGATTAAAGGCAAACCGTTTTCAGAAATGGGGTGCCAAGGACCAGCCTCAGCTTGGAGAGGGGTTCTGAGAGAAAGCGTGTCTGGGAGCCGAGAAACAAAGTCAAAACGAAGTCTGAGCTGGCGCCCTGTGTTCTGCTCAAGACAGTTTTCCAGTCTGCTCCCTCTCGGCATCTTTCCTCTGGAGATCTTTAGCCAGTTCTCCTCCAAGAAGTTCTCTGGCTATTCTAAAGAATTCTCTGCATAGCTCATCTCCTGCAGACCTCAAGCTCTGCCTTTTTATTTTACATACCAATCCAGTCATTTACTTCCTATCAATCTGCATCAGGTGACCCCAGCCCTTTGATAAGTGACCGAAAACACATTTTTTTTTTAACACTGCAAAAGAATTCAGAGATCTGCCTGCGTCAGTAAAACTTGACAATAAACTAGTTGGGTGGGACTCCACCCAGAAATTATTGTTTCTACCACTGCAGGGCCTGGACCTAAATTCCTTGTCCCAGGCTGACCTTGAACTCAGGAATCTTTGTAAGCATAAACAACAACAAAACTTAACTGGGCAGGCTCTCCTGCTCTCATCACTCTCTTTACCTCCTTCCTAAGTATTGGATGAACTGGCTCACAGCGCAGCTGCCTCACTTCCTTTAGATCTGTGAAGCTTCTTACACAATTTATATTGCATATGTATATTTTGCATAGTTGAGAAATTATATATTTTCAAACTCATGGTTCTAAGAGTCCTTTTCACAGCCTAAGGGCTGACTTGTAGGTCCCAGCATTTACCATTTTGCTGGGACTTTAGTTCCACCTATGCCTCTGGACTAATGCTGTCTCTGAATATTTGGAGTCACTAATGTTAACTGGGAGGACCTTAACTTGGAGGAACCGAGGAATGTAGAAATACGTACATTATTATGCAAACAATAACCCCACCGCAGCCAAGTGATACTCTTGGAGGCCTGTTAGTCCTGATCCAGAGGTAGGAACCTTGTCATTCCACCCCTACCGAGGCCATGCCAGACCTGGCAACGGGGTCTCACTCTGAAGCCTCGGCTGGCCTCACATGGATGGCAGTCCACCTGTCTCTGCCTTCCAAGTGCTGTGATTACAGGTGAGAGCCAGCCACACTCAGCACCTGCAGTCAGAGCAGAGCTAGAATGAGTCTTCAGTCTCCCAACTCAGAAATTCCTGTTTATCACCACCCCCCCTCCCCAGCAGCCCCTTTCTCTTTCAAAGACACTCATAGCCCTGGAGCACTTCTGCCACTAGGCAGTCCTCCTGTGTGAGAGAATGCTGGTCAGAGAGCAACTCTGGTGCCACGAGGCACCTGGCTGCTGAAGAGCAACTGCCCTGCCTGCCTTGAGCCACAGGGGAGGGAGGGTGCTCAGGGAAGCACCTGGCTAAGAGCTCCACAGTGATCCCATCTGCCATCCCTCCTTGCCCAGGGTGCTTGGTGCTCACACTCCAGTCTGTGAACACGCTTCGGAAGTACGCCTTCCTCCTGGATCTGCCCTGGACTCTCCTGTCGCCCCAGGATGTTCTCTTCGTGCTCACTAGCAAAGAAGTGGCACAGGCCAAGGTAAGATGTAGTTCCTGGACACTGCACCGTGACCCCAGCCACAGGTCCCTTAGTTCTTCAAAGCCCTGCTACCTGCAACACTGCCCCACATGCTAGAGTATTCCAGCTACACCTGACTGGAATACCTTTTCAGTGACTGGGGCTTTGTTTTTTCTGATTATAAAATGTATAAGTAAATAATTGGTACATGCTCATTTTAAGAAACTTAGAAATGCATACCATCATCAGTAAAATGAAAACAAGCAGCTGGGTTAGGAGCACTCGATGCTCCTGTAGAAGATCATGTTTCTGTTCCTGCCCACAACCATCTGTAACTCCAGTTCCAGGGGTCTGCCACCTTCTTTTGGCCTCCATGGGTACTACATATCCATATACTCAAGCAGTGGCATACATATACATCTAAGAGAAAATAGAGCTGACAGTGGGGCAGGTGAGAAGGAAGGTCTGCCAAGCCCAGAGTGAATGCCAGCATGCCGTCTCTGATTCTTCCAGAAAGCCATGTCCTGCCACCGCAGTCAGCTCCTCTGGTTCCGCCACCTCTACATCCTCTTCTCCCGGTACATGAGAATCAACTCACTGCAGTTCCTCTGAAGCCTCGGAGAGCTGTCAGATCCTCAGAACAAAAGGGAGAAGCAGAGCGAGAAGTCCCCAGGCCCGGCTTTGGACTGACTTACCGCTTGACCCAGGGAAACCCCAGCAAAGCAGCCTCTGCCAACAGGGACCACATGCACAATGGGTCACTCCAACCCAACTTCCTCTTCTGGGGAAAACCTGCTAAAACCAAACCTACACCAACACAATAGTAGCCACCCCACTAATTTACCAATAGTTTGCACCAGACAAAGCTTAGGAAGGTTGCCTTTACCATAAAGGAGTGTAAATGTGCCAGAGAACTAGTTCTCAGGGATGATTTTTACATGGCTTCCAGCCTAGGCTGCTTTGTCAATCTTCTGTTCTGTAGCTGAAACACCACTCACAGGGCATCTGCAGAGCTGCGGTGTGCTTGGACCACAGTTCTGAAGCCTGCGAAGTTCAAGAGCATAGGCTGTCCTTGACAGCTGGTGAGGGGCCTCCCACTGCATCTCAAGGCGAAGGCAGTCAGTCACTAGGACAAAGAGCCAGTGAGCCTTTAGAGCAGAGCCACACCTACAACAAATGACCCTGTCACCTCCAAAAGGCCTCACCCTAAACACTGGGGCTTTGAAGACACGTGAATTCCAGGGGACACAGCCAAACCCTAGCACAGGTTCATCATAGACACCACACACACACACACACACACAGTCTTCAGGTGCTTCAGCTATAATTCCTTGGATTCTTACTTGTGTCTCCCTATGAGAACTGCAGTCTAGGGAATCTACCATATATCCTGGTGGTTCTGATGTGTGTGGAGATGATCCTGGGAATTTACCATATCACCCTGGTGGTTCTGATGTGTGTGGAGATGATCCTGTGGTCCTCCCTTTAAGGAGCCAGTAAACAGCTTGGTTCTCTGCCTTTTCAAAGTAGGAGCTGGACCCACACCTTTAATCCCAGCACTTGGAAGCAGACACACATGGATCTCTGTGAGTTTGAGGCCAGCCTGATCTACATACTGAGCTCAAGGACAGCCAGGGCTATACAGAGAAAGCCTGTCTCGAAAAACAAAACAAAAAAAAAAAAAAAAAAAAAAAAAAAAGAAAGAAAGAAAGAAAGAAAGAAAAAGAAAAAGAAAATGGAAAGAAAAGATGGGTGTAGTGGTAGGCATTCAGAGACAGGTGAGTAAGTTTGTGGCCAGCCTGGTCAACATAGTGAGTTCCGGGACAGCTACATACTGAGCCTCTTAAAAAAGTAAAAAATAACCTCAAATAAATGAGTATTCTAATAGGACAGATAGTGATAAAACTATGTTTACATAAAGCAATATACCCACATGTAAAAATCTACATGATAAGCCAGGCGGTGGTGGCACATGCCTTTAATCCCAGTGCTTGGGAGGCAGAGGCAGGCAGATTTCTGAGTTCAAGGCCAGCCTGGTCTACAGAGTGAGTTCCAGGACAGCCAGGGCTACACAGAGAAACTCTGTCTTTAAAAACCAAAAAAAAAAAAAAAGAGAGAGAGAGAGAGAGAAGTGCCCATGAATGACTGTGTATGAGACGTGCCCACGTATGACTTAAGTGGTGCCGCTGCTCTAAAATCTCATGGGACTGTTTCCACATTGGAACATGGAACTGGGGTGACCTGAATGCGTGTCCTGGGACACCATCATATATTTCACACCAGAATAAACAAACACTACCTCACATCCTCTTTGAAGTGAGAACTGTTATTTTGTTGAATTTTTTATGATATACACACATTACAACGTATGAAAAATGTTTTCAGATCTTAGACATTAAAAAGATGCCTAGAAGAATCATAATGATTTGAGAATTATTTTGTGCCTTTTGTATTTGTTTTCCTGTATATTCACAAATTAAGAGGTTGGGGATGGTAGCTCAGCTGGGAGAGTGTTTGCCTAAGTTTGGTCTCCAGCACAGTATGAATGTGTGTGCCAACACTTGGGCACTGGAGGCAGGAGGATCAGAAATCCAAGATCATCTTCAACTACATAGCAAGTTTAAAACCAACCCAGGCTAAAGGAGATTCATTCAAAAATAAATACTACATAAACATTTAGGAAGGAATGTATTAGTGCTATTTTTATTTACTGATTTGCCTGATGGTGAGATTTCTTTTCACGAGCTCCTTCTATAAGGTGGGGCTGCTCACAGTCTCTACTCATGACCCCACTTCACCTGAGAAAGTTTTACACATCCTCAAATATACAGGTATATAAATAAATATAGAAATCCAGCATTTACTAATAATAAATCATAAAGAAATCTTTTAAAATAATTTCTTGGTATACATAGAATTTTACTACTCACTGAGTACAGAATCTGCATGCTGGACATGATTGCTTATTTTACATAATGAATTAAATTCTGGCTAAGTATTTGATGCTGCAAGGCACAGCATCCTCAACATTTTTTTCAGAGATGATTGATATTGACTCAGATGATTAATGATTGATATTGACTATAAAATCAACTGATAGAATAAAATGGCAGAAGTGTATTTAAGAACATTTCAGAAACTGGTGGAAATCCCACCCTAATTCCAAGTCAAAAATCATTAATGATTTCTTATGAAAGTCACCAAATCAAACAGTAATTTAAAATTTATTTACATTTATTTGTGTGTGTGTGTGTGTGTGTGTGTGTGTGTGTGTGTGTGTGTAGGTTGGGACAACCTTCAGGAGTTTTGTACTTCCAGCATGTGTTGTTCTAGGGACAGGCACACCTTTACCCGCTGAACTGTCTCACTGTTACAGATTCACTGTCAGATGTAAGCTAGGTGCTAATCAAGCCACATTCATTTGTAGTCTCATAGCTACTCACAACTCACTGGCTCTTCAAAAAGAAATTAGTAGAACCAAATATCACAGGGCTTGACGAGATGGCTCAGCAGTTAGGAGCACCTGCTACTCTGGCAGAGGACTTGGGTTCAGTGCTTAGCACCCACATCGCGGTTCACGACTGCCTATAATTGCCATTCCAGGGGATCCAATATCCTCTCCTACCCTCTATTGGTATCAGCCACGTATATGGTACATATACATAAATGCAGGCAAAACACTTATACACAGTAAATAAAAATCTAACATTCTAACGATACACTCCAAAGATTGATTTATTGTGTTCATGCTGCAGGATCAGAGTTGAAACATCAAGTATTGCTTTTCCATAATTACACCACTATGTTTCTACAAGAGCAGAAAACTTTGTATGTACAGTTAAAAGAGAGAGAGAGAGAGAGAGAGAGAGAGA
>NW_022196911.1:57706856-57708207 GCF_008632895.1 Mastomys coucha
AGAGAGAGAGAGAGAGAGAGAGAGAGAGAATCGCAGTCTAGAATCTGAGCTGAGGTGTTCCAGCAAGCAGCACATGGGGTTGTATGGTATGAGGGCATGCCTAGTGCACACATGGTGCACATCTCTGTGTTCAGAACAAGGTTGAAGTGAAGTACAAAGGTTGAGCCAGACATACTAAGCTGTCATACATTTGGTTCCTGATTCATTTGCTTAGTGTGAGTTTTCATTCACTGTGTCTTCAGGGACGTTTTACTGATCACACCCTCCATGACCCCATATTCACTCACACACAGATCAACTGCTACAACTCGGAGGCAGGACTCTGGACATCAGCAGAGAGGACAGGCATGGGCAACATGACCTTGAACATGCTCATTTTGGGTTCTGAAAAGCTCAGAAAATAACCTCTTCTTGGTGCTCATGTAAGACTCTGGTGAGCCTTAGCTTAGTATTAGGCATGATGTGACTGGCAGAACAGTGTAACTTTTAAATTGATTGGTCTTTAGGGAATGAGGTGGGTGGCCAAAGGTCATGGAATGTGTCTATAAGCTCTGGGTCTCCCCTACCGGGAGGTGGCCAGTGAGTGGCCTCTCCTTCCAGTGGTCTGAGGAGTGTAGTTAGCCCCTCCCTTCCGGAGGAGAGGGGTGCCTATGACCTTTCTCTTCCAGGAGGAGAGGGTCTGGTGGAATTTTCCAAAGTTTCTGAGCTGACCTCTCCAGTAGCAGTAGTTGTTTTCAAGTACTGAAAACTGATTTTTCAAGCAAATGTTTCTCTGTGTAGCTCTGGCTGTCCTGGAACTCACTCTGTAGACCAGCCTAGCCTCAGACTCACAGAGATCTGCCTGCCTCTGCCTCCCAAGTGCTGGGATTAAAGGTGTGCACCACCACTGCCTGGCTTATTTTTAACAAATGAAAGCTGCTCGGGATTTAATGAGTTCCAGTAATGGACATGGACCTTTCTTGTCCCTTCCCACCGGTGGCCTTGTCCCCTTCTGGGGCTTTTTTTATTTTTATTATTATTTTTATTACAGGGTTTCTCTGTGTAGCCTTGGCTGCCCTGGAACTCACTCTATAGACCCGGCTAGCCTCAAACTCAGAAATCCGCCTGCCTCTGCCTCCCAAGTTCTGGGATTAAAGGTGTGCACCACCACTGCCCAGCTAGGGGCTTTTTAATGAGTTCCAGTTATGGACATGGACCTTTATTGTCCCCTCCCACCAGTGGCCTCGTCTCCTTCTAGGGCTTTTCTCACTGATATCAAGACACCTCTTCCAGCATGACTTCTACTTCTTGGTTTTCCCCATCTCTCCTCTCAGATCTTGCACTTGTGGTTTTTTTTTTTTTTTTTTTTTTT